>NC_066584.1:69130356-69385356 GCF_024323335.1 Lathyrus oleraceus
GTTTTACCAGTACAAACCCTTTAGAAACCTATCCTTCATCAGTTCTTTTTCAGTAGTCCCCTATAGTAGATGGTGGTGGTATGAATGCCATGGTGATTTCCTCTTCAGAGTCCAAAGACATCAATGAATTGTCTTTGACTAAGGTCTTTTAAGTTAGATTCACTTCTTTAACCTCTCTCCTGATGGCACATGCAGTCCTTTCAATTTCTGGATCAAACAATATCAATGTCGATCCTGAGCTCCGCATACACAAACAAGAAATACCTCAGTAGCACTGTAATTAAACAATTTATGAGAAAACAACAAAATAAAAATAAAAACCAAATAAATAAAATGTTGCACAAGCGTTGCCTTGTTGAAATTATCAACACTCATCGACAATGGCGCCAAAAACTTGATGACTTCTCAGCAAGTGTACCAATAATTTTGCAGTAATAATAAGATATTGAATCCAAAGGGATTTATATTTAACAAAACAATAGTTGTGCTAGTAGTATAAAGTAACAATGGGGGGGGGGGGGGGATTTCGAGTTTGAATGCATAAGATAGTTTTTTTCTAAAATAATGTGAAAGCATTCAAATTTTGTATAGAATCCCTTATTTATCCCATGTTCATGTTTAATCCATTACATGAATGATAACGTTGTTATATTTCCACGACGAGTTAACAAGACCAGTATACCCAATCCCTTGATGTATAGCTCACTAATTCCTACTTGGGGTCTCTTATCTCTATTCAACCAACGTACGTGAAATTAGGCAATACAACAATGCCTTAACTCAAAAGCCACTACTTGGGATCTCCCATCCCTTTTTAACCAGCATAAGCACAATAATTACCCTAGTTCCAACGCATAGACTAATGGTCAGTATTCCCTATGTGCCAATGATAAGATTAAAAGAGTATCTCACATAAAAAACATTACGCATAAGAAGCAATTAAATAGAAATATAACTTCAATTATTCATGCAATGACAAATTAAATATATGTCCCAACAGGTTCAAAATAAGTTCATCAAACAAAAACCTAACTTAGAGATGTTTAGCTACTCATAATGATACAATTAAATACCAAACTATAAGATAAAGATTGCATTTGAAAATCCTTGAAGAATTGACCTCCAGTGACTTTCAATGCTCTCAAAATCGCCCTCTTAGTGCTCTTTACCATCACTTTCAATCAAAATTCGCATAATCCTCGAAAAGATGCCAAAAACTCCCTTTTATAGTTGTCAAATCAGTCCAGAACGCGTTAGAATAGGCCCAAAAAAGGACCTATCACACGCGTAATCCTTTTCACCGTGCGTGCGATGCTGATAAAACAAACCTATCACACACGTGATGTTGCGCGTGATTATTCCATACTTGGTCATTTTTGCATCTTTCTTTGGTGTTTAACCTTCACTTTTGCTCCTCTTTGACTTGTTTTGATCCGTTTCTTCGATCGAAAACATGCAAGGACAAAGTGTCATCAGTTATCATGTTATCTTAATGTATATATAACATGTTATCTTAATATATATATATATATATATATATATATATATATATATATATATATATATATATATATATATATATATATATATATATATATATATATATATATATATATATATATATATATATATATATATATATATATATATATATATAAACATGTTATCTTAATGTATAATGTAGTTGATTCTTATTTGTTGTACAAATTAATAAAGTCTGAGCACATAGTTAGCTTATTTTTAATTTTAGTATATAAACAATATTTTGTACATAAATATGTCTATTTTTCATTCTATGAGCCATAAATTCTTTAAAGATTAAGAGAAACTGAGTATAAGATGTGCCTTATAAAATCAACATAAGAAGGTAAATTTTTGGCTATCCCTTCTAAAGTTGAGGGTAATTTACCCTAAATGTCGTGTACCAATAGAATTTTATCACATAAAGAAAAGTTTTAAAATCACATATCAATCCAAAATTTTAAAGAATCAAAATTAAATCAATAAAATAATATATGCCTTGGTCCTTGAGTAGTAAAGTGTTGGTATGTCTAGTGTGAGTAATGATTTCCATATTAGATGGAAAAGATGATGTTGAACACTTTATAAGTGAGAAGAGATATGGACTAAATAATTTAAGGTTTTGGGCTAACATTTTATTTTAAAATTTTACTTTATATAGTAAATTTCATTGTATATGTCATTTGGGGTAAATTACCCTCAATTTTACAAGGGATGGCCTAGGTCTTACCACATAAGAAAAAAAACCAATAATAGAATTTAAGAAGTTACCATTGAAGGAATTTTCACTTTCTGATCTTGAGGTTGTTCTTAATATTCCACCCAAAAATATATCTATGAAGTAAGATGAGAACCACATATTTCGAATATTACACATTTGAGAAAGTCATTCATTCTTTTGTCATCCAAACTCAAGCATGATGGATTTCCATGATGTTTCAAATTTGTAAGGAGTATCTAATTCTCAAATACATGGCTTAAGTTTGTTATTGAACTCATCATTGGAATTTAAGGAAACACCCACCTTTTTAGAAGCTTTTTTCATGATGTGCCACATACAAAGCCTATGTGAAGAAGAATCAAAGACCTTCTCAATTGCAATTTTCATGACAGGGTCTTGATTTGTTATTATAAGATTTGGTTTATTTCTTCGCATAGCTTCTAAAACCTTTTCAAATAACCAAATTAATGAATCAACTTTCTCATCTATTAAGAAGGCGACTCCAAAAGTCACAAATTGTCTATGATGGCTCACTCTAGTGAATGGTTCAAATATCATGGAATATTTATTTGTTTCATATGTAGGGTAGAATGACATCACAACTAAAAAATAAGGAGTAATGTTTTCTACAAATTCAATCTTCCCTAAAAACGTATTTTAGTCGATCTTTAACATCAACCTCATATACAAAATAAAATGATGGATTCAATTCTTGCTTCCTTTTAAAGTTATCAATGAAGACATATGCATCAGAATATTTAATTAAGGTATTTAGATCTCTAAAACAATTTTACAGATCTCTCTGTGTGCACCCAATATTTTCATAACCACCTAGTTGTTCCTTCAATAAGTGGTATGTTTTTTAAGGACCAATATTTTCTCTACTATTTGCATAAATTATACTCTTATGAATATGATTCACTTTTCTTGTCGGTTTAAGAAATTGTCTCTTTTAAGCTAAGCCAAGTACATGTGTATGACTTTGTTGAAATCGAGTTAGCTCATATTTACCTCCCTCTAATTGTTTGAAGGCAACTTTCTCCTCACATCCTTCTCTAGTAAGACTCCTCCTCTCGACTTTAACTCTCGATTCACCTATTTCTTTGTCTTTTGATACCTTTGGGTGTAACCCTCTTTTGAGCAAACAAAACACTTCCAACGTTTGACACTATCTTTATTTTTATTTTTTGATGAGAAACACACACTAAAACCAACACTGTGTATATTTTTTGAAAAGTATTTCACCATTTTCGAGTGAATAAAAAAGTTGTCCTACCTTAGGCTTGATTTCTTTGTCACAATATGGAACCTCTTGATTTGTCTATGTGATATTTAGATCGAACTTTATCCTCGACAAAGTTAGCATCGTGGTTCGACAAGTAGTCGAAGATGTGCATGCCATAGTCGAAGTCCGATCTTGCATGCAACAATATGTTAACTTGTTATTTAAGTTAGCATGTTGAATTGGGCCAGTCTGTTGGGCCATTTTTTTGTTTGTTAGTCGAAAGCTAGAGTTTAGTTTTCTTATAAATAGCATACTAGTTCTCACTTCTCCATCAATCCCTGATAATCATGTTCAGGTGGAGAAAATTGTGTGGTTGAGATTCAATTGTAAACATTGTATCCTAATGTGTAATTGAGTCAAGAATCCCATGTTTTAACCATTTTGAATTGTCTTTCTCTTCTCTCCTCTCTTTTCTTTTCCTATGTGGTTTTCTTGATAATCAAGAATCCGATCATACTCTATTTTCTTGGGCACTGTTTCACAATAAATTGGTGCGGTGAACATGGAGGAAAAGATGTTGTCAACAAAGTATGAGATTGAGAAATTCACCAGTGTGAATGATTTCAATTTGTAGTGCTTGAAGATGCAAGCCCTACCGGTTCAACATGGTTTGTTATAAGCGTTGAAAGAATTAGTGAAGATGGATGTTTCCAAAATAGATAAGGATAAGACGAAAATGATTGAGAAATCCCACAATGCCATCATATTGAGCATTGGTGATAAGGTTCTCCTCCAAGTTTTAAATGGGAAAACTACAACAGGTGTGTGAAGCAAACTCGATGGTTTATATATGACCAAATCTTTGGTCAATCGCCTCTACCTGAAGCAAGCTTTGTATTCATTCAATATGATTAAAGACAAAGTCTTTGCTGATCAGCTGTATATGTTCAACAAGTTTATTCTTGATCTTGGAAATATCGAGGTCGAGATTGATGATGAAGATCAATCATTATTGTTGTTGTGTGCTTTACCTAAGTCTCATGCTCATTTCAAAGAAACTATCTTGTATGGAAGAGATTTGTTAACCTTTGAATAAGTTCAATAAGCTTTGCACTATAAGGATTTGAACGAATGAAAGGAGCACAAGCCATCTTCTATTGGTGAAGGTTTGTTCGTTAAGGAAATTTCTTGAAGAAAGATGGTAGGTTTGAGAGGACGAGGGGTGAAGTTCTACACAATTCTTATGTTGGTAATGCTCCTGCAATTAGGTGTTGTATTGTAAGAACGAGGGGCGTGCAAGAAAGGTATGCCTTAATCGACAAAATAATCATGGTAGAAAGGATAATGGTAATGAAACTATTGTGTAAGATGATTATGAATCATCGTATGTCCTAGTGGTTTCAAGCAGCGACTCTAGAAAGGACTGGATTATGGATTCAGGGTGTACTTGGCACATGAATCCAAATAAAGATGTGTTTGAGGAATTGTATGATTAAGATGGTAGATCAATGCTGCTGGAAAGCAATAGAGCCTTCAAGATTGCAAGAATTAAATATGTGAGATTCAATCTCCATGATGAGTCAATAAGGCTATTGACTGATGTCAGGTATGTACCTGATCTTAAGAGGAATTTGATTTCTTTTGGTGAACTCGACAAGAAAGGGTATGTTTTCAAAGGAGAGAAAAGTATCCTAAGGGTAATGAAGGGGTAGATAGAAGTCTTAAGAGGCATCAAAATAAAATGCTTGTATACCCTTTAAGGATGAGGTTGTAAGTGGTTCAGCAAATGTGGCATCCACAAAACCTGTGTCGAAGACTGAGCTATGGCATACGAGACTTGGCCATGTTAGTGAAAGAGACCTGTTCAAATTGTCGAAACAAAATCTACTATGTGGTGACAAGGTCGAAAAACTGGAGTTTTGTGAACCTTGTGTATTTGGTCAATCTTGTAGGGTGAAGTTTATAAAAGGTAAATAAATAACATATGGATCCCTTCATTATATCTATGCTGATCTTTGAGGGCCTATAAGGAGTCCCTCACATTCACGTGCAAGATATTTTCAATCCATAGTTGATGATTACTCATGAAAGTCATGGGTATTCATTCAGAAATCTAAGGATGAAACTTTTGAAAATTTCAAAAGTTGGAAGACCCTGGTCGAAAACCAAACTGGCAGGAAAGTCAAGAGGTTAAGGACCGAGAATGGTCTTGAATTTTGCAATGAGGATTTTGATAGTTATTGTGTCGCGTCTGGTATTTCAAGGCACAAAACTATTTTAGATACTCCCCAACCAAATGGTTTGACTGAAAGGTTTAATTGAATCGTTCTAGAAAGAGTGAGGTGCATGTTGGTTATTAAAAAAGGTGTTTTGGGTCCAAGCTGTTGTAACTGCAACATACCTGATAAATAGGTGCCCCTTGAATGCCTTGGAAATGAAGACAGTTGAAGAAGTATGGTCGAGACATCGACCTAATCTTGATAGACTTAGAGTATTTGGTTGCGTAGCCTATGCTCACATTAGGCAAGACAAGGTCGAACCTAGAGCTCTAAGATGTATGTTCCTTGGATACCTTAAAGGAGTCAAAGCTTATAGGTTGTGGTGCCTATAGTCAAGTTATAAGAGGTGTATCACAAGTCAAGATGTAATTTTTAATGAAGTTGAGATGACTTTTAAGAAAAATTATGACGTTGTTTGAAGTTCAAAGATCTCTAAAGAAGATCTGGAACATGAAAAGATTCCTATTGAGGTGGAGCATAATGATGTTGAATTACATAACCCAGACGAAGTCGAAGAACAAGCACAATTTGCTGACAAAGTTGAGGAGACTGATAATGACTACATGCTGGCAAGAGACAGGCCAAAAAGAGTCATCAAGCCACCTCAGAGACTTGGTTATGCAAACCTCATATCTTATGCCTTAATCCTTACAAGTGAAGTTCTGGATTAAGAACCTAGAGACTATAAGGATGTTATGAGGAGTCGAGACATGACTGGATGGCTTAAAGCCATGGATGATGTGATGTGATCTCTTCATGATAATCACATTTGGAAGATGATCGAGAAATCTATAGGAGCCAGGTTAGTTAGATGTAAGTGGATTTTCAAGGTTAAGGAAGGAATCAAAGGAGTGATGCCGAAGAAATTTTAGGCAAGTTTGGTTGCTTGGGGATTCACTCAGAAAGAAGGTGTTGACTTTAATGATGTGTTCTCACCAGTTATAAAGAATAAATCCATTCGGATGTTGCTTGCTATGGTGGCGAAGTTTGACCTAGAACTTGAACATATGGATGTGAAGAAAACCTTCATGTATGGTGATCTAGATGAAACAATCTTGATGAGGCAACCTGAATGGTGTGAAGAAAAAAGAAAGGAATACTATGTTTGTAAGCTGAATAGGTCGTTATATGTCCTGAAACAATCTCATCGACAATAAAATAGGAGATTCGGCAAGTTCATGGCATAGGTTTCACTAGGAGACATTTTGACATCTATTTACTTCAGATTTCAACCTGGAAATTCATTTGTTATGTTGTTGCTTTATGTGGATGACATCCTTGTAGCAAGAAACAATGTTAAGGATGTTATGAAGGTGAAGGATGAAATCGATAAGAAGTTAGACATGAAGGATCTGGGAGCTGCCTTCAGGATTCTTGGGATTGACATTCAGAGAGATAGAAATAAATAGAGATTATGCTTATCTCAAGAGAAATACCTGAAGAAGATTCTAGACAAGTTTGGTACATCCAATTCAAAGCACGTTCTAACACCGACTAATTCTTAGTTTAAGCTGAGTACAACTCAAAGTCCCAGTACTGTAGTTGAAAGAGCCTATATGAATATCATTCCATATTCTATTATAGTAGGTTCTTTGATGTATGCTATAGCTTGTACGAGGCCAAACATAGCGTATGAAGTGAGCCTTGTAAGCGGGTATATGGACAATCATGGGAAGGCGCACTAGCAAGCATTAAAGTGGATCATAAGGTACATAAATGGGTCTCTGAGCAGAGTCCTGATTTATGGCGGAGCCTGTGGTAATGATAAAAAAGTTGAAATCAAAGGATTTGTCGACTCTGATTATGCAGGTTGTATGGATTCCAAAAAATCTATTTTTGAATATGTGTTCACTATGTTTGGCATAACAATCAGTTGGAAAACAACACTTCATAAGGTTGTTGCCTTATCAACCATTGAAGTCTTGAAGCTTCGTCCTTTCTACAATTCTTGTGTTTTTCTTCAATTTGACTACATTGTGTTTGTTAGTTCTATTTTATGGTTCTGGTTTTTACATGTATCTGCTTGTGTTATGCTCTTGAAAGAGTCTTGTGATAATAAAATTGAATACTTCATCCCCTTTATGTTTAATTTATTTTAGATAATTGAGTTAAAATGTCTTAGTTAAATTTTTTGAATGGAGAATAGAGGATGTGTATATGATCCGACAAAAGAAAGTGAAGAATATATTTGAGGGGTTAACGAATTTCTTGAATTTGCTTTTTAAAACTCAGCAGAAAATAGAAAAATATTATGTCCTTGTATAAAATGTGCTAATTGTGATTCACATTGTCGCTCAAGAGTTTATGAATATTTAACTGATCCGCGACGTGGACTCCTTAGACATTATACGCAATGGATATTTCATGGTGAGAGACCCAAAACTTCAATTGGCACAATTGAACAACATTTTGAGATGGAGCATGACATGTACAGGTTACTTCGTGATGTTTTTGCAATGCCTCTTTTAGAAGAGACAATTTCCGGTGAAGGAGAAAGGAATTCAGAAGTAGAAGAAAATGTCAACTTTTACAAATTGGTTAAAGAGAACGAACAAATAAGTCAAATTGAAAATAAATTTTGTCATATTATAAAAATATTAATAGTTAGAATCGTTAGAATCGTGCTAAATATGAAGATGTTCATTGTATGGGTACAAAAAATCTCCCAAATTGATTAATGAAAAGGTTTTTTAATATTTGAACTTTTAATTGAATAAATTGTAGTTATAAAACAAATTACTTATAAATTTTTTGTTTGGTATTAAAAAAAAGTCAAAGGAGTGTCGCCCACACACAAAGAGATTTACATTGATACTCGTATTCGTAAAAATGAGTCAGTTATTAATGAAAAGGCTACAAGATTCATTGAACGATTTCCTTTCATTCATGCCATTTTGATTATGTAAATAGTATTGAACTGATGTGTGAAATTAATAGAATGTGCGATTTTTACTTTGAATTTTCTTGTATGTATATGTTTCTCCATTCAATGTTGTCTGTCTGCTGTTTGAAAAATGTGTTGAGTATTGAATATACAATTTATTACTTATAAACGTGTGTGCAAATTTTGTTAGAAAGGGATACTGAGCACAAAACTAGCATAGGTTGAGAATATAGGGAAAAAGGGATACTAAGCACAAAACGTGTTTTGATGTTTTTATTTACTTCAAGAGTGATATATATAATAATTTTTGTGCTAGTTGTTAACTTTTTTTACTAATCATTTGTAGAAACCAACTAATAATATTTTTTCCATGTTGCATTTTATCTTATCTCATTTATATCTCATTTTCAGTGGTATAAGATTTGTAGGTGGTTGCATTGCGAGTTGGTTTTAGTGAGGAAGTTAAGTTCCTTGCTCAGGGTTCTTAGATCATTAAAAACTAGATCTAGAGTTTGAATAGGTCCGACCTTAGTTTGGTATTCCTGGGTGTGGAGCCTTTAGAAATCCCAAAATGACATTATTTTCTCAAGTGTGATAATTAATGTGGAGGAATTAATGGATATAATTATATTCCCTTCTTACAATGAGATATTTTTGTTTGCATTTACTTATTTGATGGGTTTGCTCTTGATCACTTTATTACTTCCCCATTAACAAAAAGGTACCCCCATCCCTTATTCGTAATTTGTATTTATTTCCTCACTTTTGTTTCTCTTACCTTTAGTTAGATTAAAAAAACTAATTAGATAACAGATAATCAACCTTTCAAACACTTGATCAGTATCAAGTTAGTCTTCAAAGTCTCATCATTCTCAAATCATTTATCAGCTACACGAATCAAACATCGATCCAATATTGAGTGACTTTTCCTAAATCAAATGTAATATCAAATTCGTTTTCTTAAACAAACACGAAAGAAGAGGATCATTGGAGTCTAGCATTCTGATGGAAACTTCGAATGATTGGTCCCGATGCACACTTATTGGGTTAGTCGTTCATTCATTCTTTCTTTCCTAAAACACTTAATAAACTTGGACTAAAAAGAACCGTTGGAGTCTATCATTCCAATGAAACCCTTGAACAACCGATTTCAAGGCATACATCTTGTTCTTATTGAGAATTTGTTGTCCGTCAAAAAATTTTCTTAAATACCTTGAATGAAAAAGGACCATTGGAATCTAGCATTCCGGTGGAACCTCGAATAATTGGTCTTGAGGCTTATGTATCGTTCTCATCAAGTGCTCGTCATTCACTTATAAAACATTCAATCAATCAAACTCTTTTTTATCGCCACTATGCAATCCTCAAAAACCTTTTTAAAAATGAAAGATATTTCTTCTCGAGACGGTGCAAAACAACGCTTCATCCACAATCATGTTAGTAGATATAAGTGACGTTTTCCCATGAATGTTGATATGTAGAAATCCATCAATTGGAGGAAAACGTCCGCTCCTCACCTATTTTGGGTAGCAAGCATTGTTTTTCCGTCGATTGATACAAAATAGCATTCACTAAAATCGACCAGCAAACAAACATTTTCTACCCAAAACTATGTAGCATTGAGTTCTCCATCGCACCTGGATATACGTAGGAGCGAGACCCACAATCTCGTCAGACACATTAATAAAAAATAAATTGTGACCCCTTTCTTTTTTCTCTTTTCTATTTTAATAAATCAAAGAAAACAAATGACATAAGCTAACATTCAATCGCAAGTCTAACTAAAAAGTTCCCATTGAGTACAACGGAAGTGAGGGGTGCTAATATCTTTCGCTCATGTAATTGACTCCCGAACCCAAATATGGTTGCGACAACCATGTTCTTTTCAAAGGTTTTATCTATATTTTCTATTCCTTCACTGGAATAAATAAAGTTCGGCGGAGCCTCTGTTCGAACACATTTTCCGCGAGCGTGCATCTGCTTCGTGAAGGATTGTATTTTTTGAGGTACGACAGCCACCTTCGACTGACGGACTCGCCTCACATCTAAAAGGGCCATGTCCCAAAATTTTAAACATACCTTTTATCGAGAGTCCCACGATATACTGCGGGGTGGAACCAGAAAAGAGACTTAAAATACTTCTCTCTTTACAAATCCTCGTGCTTGAGGGACTCGTAGTGTTATATATGTGAAAAATCACAAACAACTGCGACACGAGGGTTCCTGCCCATAAAATGACGTCGAGTCTACCTCTGTAGTATGGAGGACTCTCCCTCCTAATAAGACATATGTGTTATGCCAGTATATCTCCACCAGGTATGCATACTGAGTCATACCGCGATTTCCAAAAGAATATGTTCGTTAAGGAAATTTCTTGAAGAAAGATGGTAGGTTTGAGAGGAAGAGGGGTGAAGTTCTACACAATTCTTATGTTGGTAATGCTCCTGCAATTAGGTGTTGTATTGTAAGAACGAGGGGCGTGCAAGAAAGGTATGCCCTAATCGACAAAATAATCATGGTAGAAAGGATAATGGTAATGAAACTATTGTGTAAGATGATTATGAATCATCGTATGTCCTAGTGGTTTCAAGCAGCGACTCTAGAAAGGACTGGATTATGGATTCAGGGTGTACTTGGCACATGAATCCAAATAAAGATGTGTTTGAGGAATTGTATGATTAAGATGGTGGATCAATGCTGCTGGAAAGCAATAGAGCCTTCAAGATTACAAGAATTAAATATGTGAGATTCAATCTCCATGATGAGTCAATAAGGCTATTGACTGATGTCAGGTATGTACCTGATCTTAAGAGGAATTTGATTTCTTTTGGTGAACTCGACAAGAAAGGGTATGTTTTCAAAGGAGAGAAAAGTATCCTAAGGGTAATGAAGGGGTAGATAGAAGTCTTAAGAGGCATCAAAATAAAATGCTTGTATACCCTTTAAGGATGAGGTTGTAAGTGGTTCAGCAGATGTGGCATCCACAAAACCTGTGTCGAAGACTGAGCTATGGCATACGAGACTTGGCCATGTTAGTGAAAGAGACCTGTTCAAATTGTCGAAACAAAATCTACTATGTGGTGACAAGGTCGAAAAACTGGAGTTTTGTGAACCTTGTGTATTTGGTCAATCTTGTAGGGTGAAGTTTATAAAAGGTAAATAAATAACATATGGATCCCTTCATTATATCTATGCTGATCTTTGAGGGCCTATAAGGAGTCCCTCACATTCACGTGCAAGATATTTTCAATCCATAGTTGATGATTACTCATGAAAGTCATGGGTATTCATTCAGAAAGCTAAGGATGAAACTTTTGAAAATTTCAAAAGTTGGAAGACCCTGGTCGAAAACCAAACTGGCAGGAAAGTCAAGAGGTTAAGGACCGAGAATGGTCTTGAATTTTGCAATGAGGATTTTGATAGTTATTGTGTCGCGTCTGGTATTTCAAGGCACAAAACTATTTTAGATACTCCCCAACCAAATGGTTTGACTGAAAGGTTTAATTGAATCGTTCTAGAAAGAGTGAGGTGCATGTTGGTTATTAAAAAAGGTGTTTTGGGTCAAAGCTGTTGTAACTGCAACATACCTGATAAATAGGTGCCCCTTGAATGCCTTGGAAATGAAGACAGTTGAAGAAGTATGGTCGAGACATCGACCTAATCTTGATAGACTTAGAGTATTTGGTTGCGTAGCCTATGCTCACATTAGGCAAGACAAGGTCGAACCTAGAGCTCTAAGATGTATGTTCCTTGGATACCTTAAAGGAGTCAAAGCTTATAGGTTGTGGTGCCTATAGTCAAGTTATAAGAGGTGTATCACAAGTCAAGATGTAATTTTTAATGAAGTTGAGATGACTTTTAAGAAAAATTATGACGTTGTTTGAAGTTCAAAGATCTCTAAAGAAGATCTGGAACATGAAAAGATTCCTATTGAGGTGGAGCATAATGATGTTGAATTACATAACCCAGACGAAGTCGAAGAACAAGCACAATTTGCTGACAAAGTTGAGGAGACTGATAATGACTACATGCTGGCAAGAGACAGGCCAAAAATAGTCATCAAGCCACCTCAGAGACTTGGTTATGCAAACCTCATATCTTATGCCTTAATCCTTACAAGTGAAGTTCTGGATTAAGAACCTAGAGACTATAAGGATGTTATGAGGAGTCGAGACAAGACTGGATGGCTTAAAGCCATGGATGATGTGATGTGATCTCTTCATGATAATCACATTTGGAAGATGATCGAGAAATCTATAGGAGCCAGGTTAGTTAGATGTAAGTGGATTTTCAAGGTTAAGGAAGGAATCAAAGGAGTGATGCCGAAGAAATTTTAGGCAAGTTTGGTTGCTTGGGGATTCACTCAGAAAGAAAGGTGTTGACTTTAATGATGTGTTCTCACCAGTTATAAAGAATAAATCCATTCGGATGTTGCTTGCTATGGTGGCGAAGTTTGACCTAGAACTTGAACATATGGATGTGAAGAAAACCTTCATGTATGGTGATCTAGATGAAACAATCTTGATGAGGCAACCTGAATGGTGTGAAGAAAAAAGAAAGGAATACTATGTTTGTAAGTTGAATAGGTCGTTATATGTCCTAAAACAATCTCATCGACAATAAAATAGGAGATTCGGCAAGTTCATGGCATAGGTTTCACTAGGAGACATTTTGACATCTATTTACTTCAGATTTCAACCTGGAAATTCATTTGTCATGTTGTTGCTTTATGTGGATGACATCCTTGTAGCAAGAAACAATGTTAAGGATGTTATGAAGGTGAAGGATGAAATCGATAAGAAGTTAGACATGAAGGATCTGGGAGCTGCCTTCAGGATTCTTGGGATTGACATTCAGAGAGATAGAAATAAATAGAGATTATGCTTATCTCAAGAGAAATACCTGAAGAAGATTCTAGACAAGTTTGGTACATCCAATTCAAAGCACGTTCTAACACCGACTAATTCTTAGTTTAAGCTGAGTACAACTCAAAGTCCCAGTACTGTAGTTGAAAGAGCCTATATGAATATCATTCCATATTCTATTATAGTAGGTTCTTTGATGTATGCTATAGCTTGTACGAGGCCAAACATAGCGTATGAAGTGAGCCTTGTAAGCGGGTATATGGACAATCATGGGAAGGCGCACTAGCAAGCATTAAAGTGGATCATAAGGTACATAAATGGGTCTCTGAGCAGAGTCCTGATTTATGGCGGAGCCTGTGGTAATGATAAAAAAGTTGAAATCAAAGGATTTGTCGACTCTGATTATGCAGGTTGTATGGATTCCAAAAAATCTATTTTTGAATATGTGTTCACTATGTTTGGCATAACAATCAGTTGGAAAACAACACTTCATAAGGTTGTTGCCTTATCAACCATTGAAGTCTTGAAGCTTCGTCCTTTCTACAATTCTTGTGTTTTTCTTCAATTTGACTACATTGTGTTTGTTAGTTCTATTTTATGGTTCTGGTTTTTACATGTATCTGCTTGTGTTATGCTCTTGAAAGAGTCTTGTGATAATAAAATTGAATACTTCATCCCCTTTATGTTTAATTTATTTTAGATAATTGAGTTAAAATGTCTTAGTTAAATTTTTTGAATGGAGAATAGAGGATGTGTATGTGATCCGACAAAAGAAAGTGAAGAATATATTTGAGGGGTTAACGAATTTCTTGAATTTGCTTTTTAAAACTCAGCAGAAAATAGAAAAATATTATGTCCTTGTATAAAATGTGCTAATTGTGATTCACATTGTCGCTCAAGAGTTTATGAATATTTAACTGATCCGCGACGTGGACTCCTTAGACATTATACGCAATGGATATTTCATGGTGAGAGACCCAAAACTTCAATTGGCACAATTGAACAACATTTTGAGATGGAGCATGACATGTACAGGTTACTTCGTGATGTTTTTGCAATGCCTCTTTTAGAAGAGACAATTTCCGGTGAAGGAGAAAGGAATTCAGAAGTAGAAGAAAATGTCAACTTTTACAAATTGGTTAAAGAGAACGAACAAATAAGTCAAATTGAAAATAAATTTTGTCATATTATAAAAATATTAATAGTTAGAATCGTTAGAATCGTGCTAAATATGAAGATGTTCATTGTATGGGTACAAAAAATCTCCCAAATTGATTAATGAAAAGGTTTTTTAATATTTGAACTTTTAATTGAATAAATTGTAGTTATAAAACAAATTACTTATAAATTTTTTGTTTGGTATTAAAAAAAAGTCAAAGGAGTGTCGCCCACACACAAAGAGATTTACATTGATACTCGTATTCGTAAAAATGAGTCAGTTATTAATGAAAAGGCTACAAGATTCATTGAACGATTTCCTTTCATTCATGCCATTTTGATTATGTAAATAGTATTGAACTGATGTGTGAAATTAATAGAATGTGCGATTTTTACTTTGAATTTTCTTGTATGTATATGTTTCTCCATTCAATGTTGTCTGTCTGCTGTTTGAAAAATGTGTTGAGTATTGAATATACAATTTATTACTTATAAACGTGTGTGCAAATTTTGTTAGAAAGGGATACTGAGCACAAAACTAGCATAGGTTGAGAATATAGGGAAAAAGGGATACTAAGCACAAAACGTGTTTTGATGTTTTTATTTACTTCAAGAGTGATATATATAATAATTTTTGTGCTAGTTGTTAACTTTTTTTACTAATCATTTGTAGAAACCAACTAATAATATTTTTTCCATGTTGCATTTTATCTTATCTCATTTATATCTCATTTTCAGTGGTATAAGATTTGTAGGTGGTTGCATTGCGAGTTGGTTTTAGTGAGGAAGTTAAGTTCCTTGCTCAGGGTTCTTAGATCATTAAAAACTAGATCTAGAGTTTGAATAGGTCCGACCTTAGTTTGGTATTCCTGGGTGTGGAGCCTTTAGAAATCCCAAAATGACATTATTTTCTCAAGTGTGATAATTAATGTGGAGGAATTAATGGATATAATTATATTCCCTTCTTACAATGAGATATTTTTGTTTGCATTTACTTATTTGATGGGTTTGCTCTTGATCACTTTATTACTTCCCCATTAACAAAAAGGTACCCTCATCCCTTATTCGTAATTTGTATTTATTTCCTCACTTTTGTTTCTCTTACCTTTAGTTAGATTAAAAAAACTAATTAGATAACAGATAATCAACCTTTCAAACACTTGATCAGTATCAAGTTAGTCTTCAAAGTCTCATCATTCTCAAATCATTTATCAGCTACACGAATCAAACATCGATCCAATATTGAGTGACTTTTCCTAAATCAAATGTAATATCAAATTCGTTTTCTTAAACAAACACGAAAGAAGAGGATCATTGGAGTCTAGCATTCTGATGGAAACTTCGAATGATTGGTCCCGATGCACACTTATTGGGTTAGTCGTTCATTCATTCTTTCTTTCCTAAAACACTTAATAAACTTGGACTAAAAAGAACCGTTGGAGTCTATCATTCCAATGAAACCCTTGAACAACCGATTTCAAGGCATACATCTTGTTCTTATTGAGAATTTGTTGTCCGTCAAAAAATTTTCTTAAATACCTTGAATGAAAAAGGACCATTGGAATCTAGCATTCCGGTGGAACCTCGAATAATTGGTCTTGAGGCTTATGTATCGTTCTCATCAAGTGCTCGTCATTCACTTATAAAACATTCAATCAATCAAACTCTTTTTTATCGCCACTATGCAATCCTCAAAAACCTTTTTAAAAATGAAAGATATTTCTTCTCGAGACGGTGCAAAACAACGCTTCATCCACAATCATGTTAGTAGATATAAGTGACGTTTTCCCATGAATGTTGATATGTAGAAATCCATCAATTGGAGGAAAACGTCCGCTCCTCACCTATTTTGGGTAGCAAGCATTGTTTTTCCGTCGATTGATACAAAATAGCATTCACTAAAATCGACCAGCAAACAAACATTTTCTACCCAAAACTATGTAGCATTGAGTTCTCCATCGCACCTGGATATACGTAGGAGCGAGACCCACAATCTCGTCAGACACATTAATAAAAAATAAATTGTGACCCCTTTCTTTTTTCTCTTTTCTATTTTAATAAATCAAAGAAAACAAATGACATAAGCTAACATTCAATCGCAAGTCTAACTAAAAAGTTCCCATTGAGTACAACGGAAGTGAGGGGTGCTAATATCTTTCGCTCATGTAATTGACTCCCGAACCCAAATATGGTTGCGACAACCATGTTCTTTTCAAAGGTTTTATCTATATTTTCTATTCCTTCACTGGAATAAATAAAGTTCGGCGGAGCCTCTGTTCGAACACATTTTCCGCGAGCGTGCATCTGCTTCGTGAAGGATTGTATTTTTTGAGGTACGACAGCCACCTTCGACTGACGGACTCGCCTCACATCTAAAAGGGCCATGTCCCAAAATTTTAAACATACCTTTTATCGAGAGTCCCACGATATACTGCGGGGTGGAACCAGAAAAGAGACTTAAAATACTTCTCTCTTTACAAATCCTCGTGCTTGAGGGACTCGTAGTGTTATATATGTGAAAAATCACAAACAACTGCGACACGAGGGTTCCAGCCCATAAAATGACGTCGAGTCTACCTCTGTAGTATGGAGGACTCTCCCTCCTAATAAGACATATGTGTTATGCCAGTATATCTCCACCAGGTATGCATACTGAGTCATACCGCGATTTCCAAAAGAATATGTTCGTTAAGGAAATTTCTTGAAGAAAGATGGTAGGTTTGAGAGGAAGAGGGGTGAAGTTCTACACAATTCTTATGTTGGTAATGCTCCTGCAATTAGGTGTTGTATTGTAAGAACGAGGGGCGTGCAAGAAAGGTATGCCCTAATCGACAAAATAATCATGGTAGAAAGGATAATGGTAATGAAACTATTGTGTAAGATGATTATGAATCATCGTATGTCCTAGTGGTTTCAAGCAGCGACTCTAGAAAGGACTGGATTATGGATTCAGGGTGTACTTGGCACATGAATCCAAATAAAGATGTGTTTGAGGAATTGTATGATTAAGATGGTGGATCAATGCTGCTGGAAAGCAATAGAGCCTTCAAGATTACAAGAATTAAATATGTGAGATTCAATCTCCATGATGAGTCAATAAGGCTATTGACTGATGTCAGGTATGTACCTGATCTTAAGAGGAATTTGATTTCTTTTGGTGAACTCGACAAGAAAGGGTATGTTTTCAAAGGAGAGAAAAGTATCCTAAGGGTAATGAAGGGGTAGATAGAAGTCTTAAGAGGCATCAAAATAAAATGCTTGTATACCCTTTAAGGATGAGGTTGTAAGTGGTTCAGCAGATGTGGCATCCACAAAACCTGTGTCGAAGACTGAGCTATGGCATACGAGACTTGGCCATGTTAGTGAAAGAGACCTGTTCAAATTGTCGAAACAAAATCTACTATGTGGTGACAAGGTCGAAAAACTGGAGTTTTGTGAACCTTGTGTATTTGGTCAATCTTGTAGGGTGAAGTTTATAAAAGGTAAATAAATAACATATGGATCCCTTCATTATATCTATGCTGATCTTTGAGGGCCTATAAGGAGTCCCTCACATTCACGTGCAAGATATTTTCAATCCATAGTTGATGATTACTCATGAAAGTCATGGGTATTCATTCAGAAAGCTAAGGATGAAACTTTTGAAAATTTCAAAAGTTGGAAGACCCTGGTCGAAAACCAAACTGGCAGGAAAGTCAAGAGGTTAAGGACCGAGAATGGTCTTGAATTTTGCAATGAGGATTTTGATAGTTATTGTGTCGCGTCTGGTATTTCAAGGCACAAAACTATTTTAGATACTCCCCAACCAAATGGTTTGACTGAAAGGTTTAATTGAATCGTTCTAGAAAGAGTGAGGTGCATGTTGGTTATTAAAAAAGGTGTTTTGGGTCAAAGCTGTTGTAACTGCAACATACCTGATAAATAGGTGCCCCTTGAATGCCTTGGAAATGAAGACAGTTGAAGAAGTATGGTCGAGACATCGACCTAATCTTGATAGACTTAGAGTATTTGGTTGCGTAGCCTATGCTCACATTAGGCAAGACAAGGTCGAACCTAGAGCTCTAAGATGTATGTTCCTTGGATACCTTAAAGGAGTCAAAGCTTATAGGTTGTGGTGCCTATAGTCAAGTTATAAGAGGTGTATCACAAGTCAAGATGTAATTTTTAATGAAGTTGAGATGACTTTTAAGAAAAATTATGACGTTGTTTGAAGTTCAAAGATCTCTAAAGAAGATCTGGAACATGAAAAGATTCCTATTGAGGTGGAGCATAATGATGTTGAATTACATAACCCAGACGAAGTCGAAGAACAAGCACAATTTGCTGACAAAGTTGAGGAGACTGATAATGACTACATGCTGGCAAGAGACAGGCCAAAAATAGTCATCAAGCCACCTCAGAGACTTGGTTATGCAAACCTCATATCTTATGCCTTAATCCTTACAAGTGAAGTTCTGGATTAAGAACCTAGAGACTATAAGGATGTTATGAGGAGTCGAGACAAGACTGGATGGCTTAAAGCCATGGATGATGTGATGTGATATCTTCATGATAATCACATTTGGAAGATGATCGAGAAATCTATAGGAGCCAGGTTAGTTAGATGTAAGTGGATTTTCAAGGTTAAGGAAGGAATCAAAGGAGTGATGCCGAAGAAATTTTAGGCAAGTTTGGTTGCTTGGGGATTCACTCAGAAAGAAAGGTGTTGACTTTAATGATGTGTTCTCACCAGTTATAAAGAATAAATCCATTCGGATGTTGCTTGCTATGGTGGCGAAGTTTGACCTAGAACTTGAACATATGGATGTGAAGAAAACCTTCATGTATGGTGATCTAGATGAAACAATCTTGATGAGGCAACCTGAATGGTGTGAAGAAAAAAGAAAGGAATACTATGTTTGTAAGCTGAATAGGTCGTTATATGTCCTGAAACAATCTCATCGACAATAAAATAGGAGATTCGGCAAGTTCATGGCATAGGTTTCACTAGGAGACATTTTGACATCTATTTACTTCAGATTTCAACCTGGAAATTCATTTGTTATGTTGTTGCTTTATGTGGATGACATCCTTGTAGCAAGAAACAATGTTAAGGATGTTATGAAGGTGAAGGATGAAATCGATAAGAAGTTAGACATGAAGGATCTGGGAGCTGCCTTCAGGATTCTTGGGATTGACATTCAGAGAGATAGAAATAAATAGAGATTATGCTTATCTCAAGAGAAATACCTGAAGAAGATTCTAGACAAGTTTGGTACATCCAATTCAAAGCACGTTCTAACACCGACTAATTCTTAGTTTAAGCTGAGTACAACTCAAAGTCCCAGTACTGTAGTTGAAAGAGCCTATATGAATATCATTCCATATTCTATTATAGTAGGTTCTTTGATATATGCTATAGTTTGTACGAGGCCAAACATAGCGTATGAAGTGAGCCTTGTAAGCGGGTATATGGACAATCATGGGAAGGCGCACTAGCAAGCATTAAAGTGGATCATAAGGTACATAAATGGGTCTCTGAGCAGAGTCCTGATTTATGGCGGAGCCTGTGGTAATGATAAAAAAGTTGAAATCAAAGGATTTGTCGACTCTGATTATGCAGGTTGTATGGATTCCAAAAAATCTATTTTTGAATATGTGTTCACTATGTTTGGCATAACAATCAGTTGGAAAACAACACTTCATAAGGTTGTTGCCTTATCAACCATTGAAGTCTTGAAGCTTCGTCCTTTCTACAATTCTTGTGTTTTTCTTCAATTTGACTACATTGTGTTTGTTAGTTCTATTTTATGGTTCTGGTTTTTACATGTATCTGCTTGTGTTATGCTCTTGAAAGAGTCTTGTGATAATAAAATTGAATACTTCATCCCCTTTATGTTTAATTTATTTTAGATAATTGAGTTAAAATGACTTAGTTAAATTTTTTGAATGGAGAATAGAGGATGTGTATGTGATCCGACAAAAGAAAGTGAAGAATATATTTGAGGGGTTAACGAATTTCTTGAATTTGCTTTTTAAAACTCAGCAGAAAATAGAAAAATATTATGTCCTTGTATAAAATGTGCTAATTGTGATTCACATTGTCGCTCAAGAGTTTATGAATATTTAACTGATCCGCGACGTGGACTCCTTAGACATTATACGCAATGGATATTTCATGGTGAGAGACCCAAAACTTCAATTGGCACAATTGAACAACATTTTGAGATGGAGCATGACATGTACAGGTTACTTCGTGATGTTTTTGCAATGCCTCTTTTAGAAGAGACAATTTCCGGTGAAGGAGAAAGGAATTCAGAAGTAGAAGAAAATGTCAACTTTTACAAATTGGTTAAAGAGAACGAACAAATAAGTCAAATTGAAAATAAATTTTGTCATATTATAAAAATATTAATAGTTAGAATCGTTAGAATCGTGCTAAATATGAAGATGTTCATTGTATGGGTACAAAAAATCTCCCAAATTGATTAATGAAAAGGTTTTTTAATATTTGAACTTTTAATTGAATAAATTGTAGTTATAAAACAAATTACTTATAAATTTTTTGTTTGGTATTAAAAAAAAGTCAAAGGAGTGTCGCCCACACACAAAGAGATTTACATTGATACTCGTATTCGTAAAAATGAGTCAGTTATTAATGAAAATGCTACAAGATTCATTGAACGATTTCCTTTCATTCATGCCATTTTGATTATGTAAATAGTATTGAACTGATGTGTGAAATTAATAGAATGTGCGATTTTTACTTTGAATTTTCTTGTATGTATATGTTTCTCCATTCAATGTTGTCTGTCTGCTGTTTGAAAAATGTGTTGAGTATTGAATATACAATTTATTACTTATAAACGTGTGTGCAAATTTTGTTAGAAAGGGATACTGAGCACAAAACTAGCATAGGTTGAGAATATAGGGAAAAAGGGATACTGAGCACAAAACGTGTTTTGATGTTTTTATTTACTTCAAGAGTGATATATATAATAATTTTTGTGCTAGTTGTTAACTTTTTTTACTAATCATTTATAGAAACCAACTAATAATATTTTTTCCATGTTGCATTTTATCTTATCCCATTTATTATAATATTCAAGGAAGAATTAAACAAACATAATAATGAGGCTGAAACTTCTCAATTGGTCCAAAAGACACTGTCATATGCCTCGGACATTTATTCCCAAGTAAAAGGATCTGAAAAGAGGGGATATGTGCTTTGTATATGCAATATTCCCAAAGGTAAAAAATCAAAAGCTTCCTTATCTAAAAATTAAGAGTTGAGGGATGAACTTAAGAAGATGCGAGAAAGTTAAGAGATGACAAATATGTTTATGGAAAATATGATGTCAGTGATACAAAACCGATTATCTCAAGAAGATTTGAATGTTATTTTACAAGCTGCAAGACATGTATAATATATTTTACTCTTCGAGTTTATATTTCAAATATTATGAAAATATTTATTAAGTTAAGTTTGTAATTTATTTTATTTTGAATATGTTATAGATGCTTGTAGTGTCCCATATCAGACAAATTTACGAAGTCCATGCACCGATGAAGATGGAAGAGAGGAAGATTAGAAATTGATTTTATCGTAGATATATTTTTGAGTTTTTTGTTGTCGTAATATCTATTTTAGTGGTTGTTATTATATAATTGATATTACTTTATTATTTTGATTTAATTGTGAGACTTGTTATTTTAACACTATAATTGAAAATTTCTTTGATGTCTTTAAATTTGATGTGATGCATATAGAAAAATTATCTGTAAACAATATTAATTATAGAAAAGAAACAATTTGTAAAAAAAAAAATATATAGCAACGGTTAATTTTGTCCTATATCAATGAAAATACATGGTGGATAAAGGTATTAAATAGTGTAATTAGGCGTAGCTATATCCCCAAAATTTTTACGAACCCTTAAAAACGCGGTTGGTATAAGATATTGGGATGGAAAATTTCCGTTGATATATGAACTTATAGTTGACGGAAGAAAATGTCTGTTGGTATAAGTTTTTTTTTATCTTTACCGACAGAATTTCGCCATTGGTACATGTCAAATTTCTTGTAGTGAATGACTTCCCTCAAACTAGAACAGTTTGCCAAAGACAATAGCTGCAGAAGTACCAATAGTTTCTTCGATAGTCATGGCAGTTCGAAACGTCTTAAAGTTGCTGTTTTACGATTTTGAAACATTGTCACCGAAGAAATTGTCGGGTCGCGTCGCAAACTAGATCGCTCTCTTTAAGATGTTTTACGACACTGTTCAAATTTGTGCAAAATAGTTACTCAATTACGACGCCTCTAGGATAAAATATTACAGTTCTATATTGTACGATTACTACTTATACGATAGATAATTGGGATAAAAATACACCCTCTAATAGTACAAAGACCATTCGAATATTATACAAAGAGACCATTAAAAATGATTTCTCTAACAAAAAGAAATAATTCTCCATAGAAAATCCAAAAATATTGTCAATAATTTCTCAACCCAGCGGCAATGACGATGACGAGATCATAAGCTAACGCAACATCTTGATAAATCCAACAACTAAAATTGATTTAAAGCTATGATACATTTTCCACTATAAAGGTTACAAATCCTCATCATTATAATATATTTACTAGTCTCGTATATTTAGGTTAGTTAATTTTTTTTATTTCTTGATAAATCTGTTAGATAAAAGGTACTGTATAATTCCCTTTTTATCCTCGTTATCATTATGTAACCACAATGATTAACATCAATAAAATCCCATTATTCATTATTACTTTGGTTATTAAAACATATATAATTTAAACCTTTAAACAACAATTGTTATAGAATGTTTCTAAGAGGCAAACTTTATACAATTGGATTCTCTCCTATCTTCTCTCACTGTTGATTACAACACAATAAGAATAGTGACCAATGCCAAAATTCAAAAAGTCATTAAAGAATTGATTAACATGAATGAAAAGTAATAAACAAAACTCAACAAACAAAGAACTTAGCTAAACACTTGAGAAGAAGAAGAAGTACTCAAGCTAAGAAGTTGGTCTAGATATTCAGAACCCAAATCTTCCAACACCAAAACATTTTCTGAAACAACATTCTCCATTTCCATTTCTACCCTTTTGCTCTTTTTGTTACTACTTGCCTTAGACTTTCTTTTCATAGTGTGTTTCTTCTTAAGTGCCAAAACAGGAGAAGAACCATCTTTTTCCCAACACTTGTAATTCACCATATCTTTCAATGATTCTCTCACAACTTGTTCAGGAAAATTCAACACTGCCATTGAACCTCTTGTTGATAAAGCTGCTTGATCATAAGCTAATGCAGCTTCTTCAGCTGTATCAAATGTTCCAATCCAAACTCGAACACCGTTTCTCGTCGAATCTCTTATTTCCGCCGCGAATTTCCCCCACGGTCTTCTCCTAACTCCTCTATATGGCCTCTTAGGTGATGATAATGATGATGATTGTGCTAATTGAGTAGAATTGGATGAAACTTCTTGTGATTCTGTACTTGTTTGAGAACCTGAAGTGTTGGAATTGGATGAAACTTCTTGTGTGTTATGATCGGTGAAATTCAAGGGAATGGTGATGTCTTCATTGAAAATGAAGAAATCGTCCCATGAAAAGGGTTCTGAAAAAGAGGTGTTAAGGTTTTGGTATTGGAAGAAAGAAGAATCAAAATCCATGTCTTGTGTGAACAAAAAAGTAGACATTAAATTTAAGGTTTTTGTTTTGTTTATTTTTGTTAACTACTTTGTGAGTGGTTTGAAAAGATTTCAAGTGTTTGGTCTCTTTATATACTCATTGAAAAAAATGAACATAACGACCAAACAGATAAGGAGAAAAGAAGATTAAATTAGTTAATAAAGAGATGTTGAAAGATTTTGGTCAAGGGGGGGTGTATTTGGATATCTAAATATTTTATTAGTATTGAATTATTACTATTATTATTACACTATTAATTAAAGGGTGGAAAAAAGTATTTGATAGAAAATAGGCACGTGAAGTCAAAGGAAGATTAAAGAAACGTGGGCAACTCCAACTTAACTTTTAGAAGGTTCGAAAACAACTTGTAGGTGATTCATTGTGTTTGCACCAATGCTAGTCACTCATTCTTTTTCTAATTCATGTTTTTAAAAAACTAAGCTTGAATTCGTTTTTTATTTCTCTATTTTATTTAAATAAATTTATAGTGTACTCGTTATAAAACTCAGTTTTTCAATTATTTATTTAATATATTTTGAGATTTTTTTTCTATCATCTCATAACACTGAAATGATAAAGTTGATTGGGATACAAAAATTCAAACTCATTCAAAAATTTAGAAAATTTAGATTAAAAATATTATGATTAAAAATTCAAATCTTAACCCTTCTTTTCCGACAAATCTAGAAATCCCTAAATCAACATCTTGTTTTCTTTTCCTTCAAATACACAAATCTTCAATTTTAATCTCTTTTTCATAAGAAATATAAAATGCGAGGGTGAATAGAGAAATTGAAGAGAAACCAAATTGAATAATAAAAAGGGTATGGGAATCAAATCGAACAATGAAAAGGTACACAAATTAAAACGAACAATAGATCTGAGGGAGGAAACCAAACTGAATAGAGAAACACTTACTTAGGCGCGAATAAATAATCTAACCTAATAGATACAGAAATGAAATCAAACTCGAAAGGTGCCCATTAGGGTTTGGAATATGTTGATATACCTGTATAATGCATTGTAACAAAAAAAGTATAAGAAGATGATATAAGGGATAATTTTTGGACGACAAAAGCTATATTTCGGGGCTTTGAGTTGGTCTTAAGTCTCTAAGTTAACTACTTTAAAAGTAGCTTAATTGGGGTGAACTGAGCACCTCGTTTTATGGACATGGAAGAAGGACTTTTGAACTACAAGCAAAAGTCTATTCTTTTCAGTTATCTTGGACTCTCAACATGGATTAATTCCTTTATATGGTTCACTTGGGAGCATGTTATCATCCTTGTTTCCCAAATGAATTCTTTATGGAGTCACATGTATGTATGTTTGGGAGGGAGAATGATCCTCATCAACTATGTCCTTAATTTTATCAATATTTTCTATCTTACCTTCTTGAAGATGTTATTTTGGTTTTTAAAAGGTTAGTTATGCTATAAAAGGGATTTCTTTGGGGTTGTAATAAAAAGGAATCTAAGATCGTATGGGTTCGAAGGTCGGAAGTTTGTAACCAAAAGTGTAAGGATGCATTAAATGTGTTAGATCTTCATCCAACCAATCTTGTGCTTCATGGTAAATGGCGTTAATGAATGTTGCATTGTAACAGTCTTTGGATTGATATTCTTTCAACTAGATAAATACCTCAAGTGGTCTTATCATTATGTGGCAGAATTATTTCAAGTTCAAACCCTGAAACTAGCTTTTACCTTTAATTAGGCTATATTCTGCTTCACCTTCGCTTTCCTAGACTTTACCATATTTTATTGTAGTGTGAAAGGGTCCTGAGTAGTATGAGTCATTAGGATGAGGTGTCTTGGTGTTGGGAACTAAGATTGAGGAAAGGTATGTTTGTTTAGGAGTTTTATTTGGTTATTAGGTCACTCTTAACTATGACATGTAGTAGTCTATCATTCGATAGGGACTCCTAGGTTTAATGCCACAACGAAGACAAATTGGTGTATTTATCCTTGATGGATTTGTTTTGAAAGAGGATAATCAAGATAACATAATAGAGAGCATATTGTCTTTGAAGGTGAGAAAAACAAGAAAGGGGGGGTTTGAATTGTTTTGAAAATAAGCGCTTTTTCAAAATGAAAACCACACAAGGATTTTATACTGGTTCGCTTATAACACAAAGCTACTCCAGTCCACCCGGCCAAGGTGATTTCGCCTTCAACAAGGACTTAATCCACTAATCTTGAAAGATTACAAACAACGTCTAAGAGAAAAATCTCTTAGTCCTCTCAAGTATACAGACTACACAGAGTCACTTGAGGAAATCAACAAACAATAGATGAAAGATTTATGTAATCTAGAGTGCTTCTAAGAAAGCAAATATTACAGTATTAAGAACAAGAGTTTTTCACGTTATAAGCAAAAGCTTCGTGAAGATCTTTAGAGAGCAAGAGTGTTTTTCTTGAGCGTTGATGTTTCAGTATAATTTTGGCTTGTTGGCTTGCTGATGCTTCAAAGTTGATTGCAACCCATTTTATATATCAGTTGAAGTAGTAGTTGAAACTGGTGGATATTAAAATGAGATTACGCCATCACTTAAATAGATTTTGCAGGATAACTTTCTCTCCTTGAAATGACTACTTACCACAAGTAGTATCTTCTTTATTGAAATTGGAGATTAACGTCTCTTTCTTAATTAGGAAAACCATTTGCAAATCTTTACTTGACTTTAACGTTACTCTTTCATGATTAGCAATTCCATGCTCAGAGTATTTGTGTTTCTGGAGAATCTTGGAATCTTGCTTCTGATGTTAATCTCTTGTGAGTTCAGATAGTTTCTTCAGATAGCGCTGATAACTTCTGGAAGTTAGAGATAGCGTTGTTCAGAGTCAGAACATCTAGAGCTTACTTCTTGTTCAGATGCTTCTGATGTATTGCTGTTATGCTCAGAGTTAGACTTTCTTGAACTTGTTTCCACTTCAGATGCTTCTGATCATTTGATAATTTGTATCTGATCTGGTTTTGTATCTGATGACATCATCAGATTTCTTTCTTCTTTCTTTAGAATCCTGCACACTTAGAAACTTTTCGTTAGGGTGCCATTTTTGGTTTCATCCTTTGTTATCATCAAAATCAAGGAATCTGTTGTAGAACAATTTTTGTTCTTACAATCTCCCCCTTTTTGATGATGACAAAACAAACTTAATTAGCAGATGAAACATGAATAATATCATATCAGATAGACAGAAGCTCCCCCTGAGTTAGTGCTAGGGAGTTCAGAAGTTCTTACCAGAGCTTCCAAGCAATGAGGTTTCTGAAACTTTCTGCAATTTCTTAAGTCCAAGTTAGATAATTTTATTTTTAAGAAAAATATGTTGCAGAATGCTTAAGGTATTAGACAATATTTTCATCAGAGCTATTAATGACTTCTCCCCCTTTTTGTCAGAATCAAAAAGACATAGCAAAAAAAAAAAATTAATAGAAAAACTTGTATTCAGATAAAAGCACAAAGGCAACAAGAACTAGAAAACATCAGATTCAGAGAAAATAAAAACAACAGGCAAGCAAAAATAAATCCTAAGTGCCTAAGGGTTCGGAGGCGGAGGCATTCTCTGAAGCAACATAGCAAGCATGTTCTGGATGTTGTCGTTGACAGTATCTTGCTTGTCCATTCTGGCCCGGAGTTCATTCTGATCTTGCTTAAGTTCTTTCAGAGTCTGAAGAACCATAGGGATCACAGAAGAGGACTCCCCCAGAGTCAGAGCCTGCTGAGCTTCAGCTTCAGCAGCAGCTTGAGCTTCTGCATCCGCCAGAGCCTTAGCTTCAGCTTCCTTTTCCCTTAGGATTTCAGCTTGACGAGCTTTTTCTTCTTCTTCCAGTCTTCTTGCTTCTTCTTCAGCTTCCTTTGCCAATCTCTCTTCCTCTAGCCTTCTAGCTTCAGTTTCTCTGGCTAATCTCTCTTGGAGTCTTGCCTCAGCATCTCTGATGTAGCCATTTCTGACTTGTTCAGAGATGCTCTTCAGCCTAAAAGCCTCAGAGGTCATCCAGCCAATGACTCTGTTCCAGTGTGTCCTTACAGATTCAGGATCATCACTGACTTCAGAGTTAGTGGTCAGAGACTTGACCTTTTGTACTGAAGCCCCTGCTACCAGCATGATGGATTCCTCAAGGGTAGGTACAGAAAGGTCAGGTTCAGAGGTAAGAGGTGGAGATGTTGGAGGGCTGAGATTTAGAGTTAGAGGTTCTGGTTCAGTTTCTGATTCAGGTTGAGGTTCAGATGTTTGGGGTGAAGCGTAAAGAGGATTTAAATCTAAAGGTTCAGTTTCAGTTTCAGATTCAGGTGCAACAGAGGTGTTTGGTGGGTTGATATCAGAAGTGGGATGGTCAGAGGGTTGGTCTCCAGAAGGTTGTATTTAAGAGGTAAGGGTAGTTGTTTGTTGTGGTGGTGAAGTTATTTCAGGTTCTGTTGGTTGTTGTGAAGCGAGTTTTTGAGCATAAATTTGAGCTATGGTTGGGGAGTCAGGGTCAGAGTATTCTGGGTTAGAGGAGATAGAAACATATGGGGGTGATTCTGGTTCTGAGGATGATGAAGAGGAAGTGTTTTGGTTTAATTGGTCAGGTTTAGAGGGAGGTATGAAAGTACGGGCGATATTTAAAACTGGTGAAGGCTGTGAAGTTCTGGTGGTTGAAGGTGGAATTTCAGAGGTTGTATAGATGGGAGGTGTTGTGAGAGGATTAGAGGGAGGAGTAGAGGAAACCATCGAAGGTACAGAGGTAATGGGAGGAACAGACATACCAGTAGAACTTTTCAGAGGAGCTAAAGATCTGCTTCCAGAAGCTTCTCCAATTCTTGCCTTCTTTGCCTGAGATGCTATCTTCTTCTCAGAGAGACCTCTCTTGTATCTGACGAAGTCTTCTTCTGAATCCAAACAGTTGTCGAGGCTGAAGTCAGAGATGTCAACACCATCATCCAGCAAACGCTGAAGATAGATAGCAACAGCATCTCTGGGTTCATTCTTGAAGAACCTGGCAAGGCCATGAGGCATCTTCCTCTGATCTTTCAAAGAATCCCAGGATGTGTCCAGAGTGGGTCTGACTTGAATCTTCTTAATTATCCCCATACTCTTGAGATTTCTGGCGTTCAGAGGCTTCCCAACATCTATTGCCAGATCATCCATCAGTTTGGTCTTTTCCAGATGATCTACCAGTCCATTCTCGATGAAAACATCAGATAGCAATCTTCCCAGAGGGATGTAGGATCTGGGCTTCATGTTGTTTCTGGTTTCTCTGACAGAATCTCTCAGATATCTGAAAAGGAGAGCAGGGAGGCAGATCTTCACACCCTTCTGAATGCAATACAGAATGCATTTCTGGTCTGCATTGATGTAGTCAGAGGAGTTAGAGGCTGGACGGTGGTGAATAGTTCCCAGAATGATCTTCAGCCACACTCTGAGGTTCTGATGCAGCTCTTTGTTCTTTGAAGGATTTCCTTCAGTGTTGGGTTTGAAGATTGTTGGATTGATTACATCAGTAATGCGCTTTGACCTAGGAGGGATGTTGTAAATCCTTTTACCTCCAGCTCTCTCCATGTTCAGTAAGGAGGCAATTGACCCTTCAGTAATAACAATCTTTACCCCCAGAACATAGGAGACGATGAAATGGTCATCTGCATCTGCAAATCTCCAGAACTCCTTGATGAGAAGAGGGTAAACAGGACCATAAAGCCTTTGGAAGTAGTTTTCCCAACCTTGTTTACGAAGTTCTTCAGTAAGATCAACGCCATTTCTTTTCAAGTTGTCGAAATCAACTAGCGATTCACACAACACGTCCAGTCCTTCAAAAGGGGTTGAAAGGTTAATATGGCGTTCACGGTCAAGAACATGGGGTTCTTTGTAAACAGGGGTGATGGTGACGCCTGTAACCGTTGGAGTTGGAATGCTTGAAGTTTGAGCAGTAGAGCTTGATTCCATTTCTTGAGAGAAGTTAAAGACTTGTTGTTGTTGAGCGTCCATGGTGAAGAAGAAGAAGATTGATGAAGATGAAGAGCTTTCAGAGAATGCTTCAGAGAGGTTTAGGGTTTTAGAGTGAGTGAGAGTGATAAGTGTGTGAAATGTGAGAAAAGTGTTTATATACTCTAAGTAAAACACATGCAAAACGACACATCAATTTGCGTTAGTACACAGCTCAAGATTGCACGCTTGGGGGAAAAATGATTACAGCTAATTAATGAATGTCTAATCCCAACAGTACGCACACTGCTCAAGGAGATTTCAAACGTCTGTCCTTTGAATTTCTTTTGACAGCTGTCTAGAAGTTCTAGGGTTAGACGCTTAGTGCTCCACGTGTTGATGTATATGATCTTTAGGAATACCAAAAGATTGATTCCTGGAGATTTCTAACTCAGATATCTTCTTAACTGGTAGAAGTATCAGAGTTAGAGGCAGAAGTGTATTTGTTTTTATCAGAGTCTTATTTTACATTTTCAGAGCCATACTTCACTCAGGGCAATTTTTAATGTTCAGATGTTCTAAGATAAAAAGAAATCTATCTTCAGCTAGAGGCTTAGTAAAGATATCTGCCCATTGATGTTCAGTATCAATGAACTTCAAGGTTACTATCCCTTTCTGAACATAGTCTCTGATAAAATGATGTTTTATTTCAATGTGTTTGGCTCTGGAATGTAGAATGGGATTCTTACTTAAACAAATAGCAGCAGTATTATCACAAAAGATAGGAATGTTACTCTCAAAGATTTGCAGATCTTCTAACTGATGCTTCATTCAGAGCATCTGAGTTGTACACAGTGACGCTGAGATATATTCTGCTTCTGCAGTTGATAGAGCAATTGTTGATTGTCTTTTGCTAGCCCAGGATATCAGATTGTTTCCCAGAAGCTGGCAATTTCCAGAAGTGCTTTTTCGTTCTATTCTATCTCCTGCATAATCTCTTCCTTTTCAAGAATGCAAGTTGGGTGCATGGGAGTTTTTGCAGAGTTGCATTCAGTCATGTCAAACTTCTTCAGAACATCTTTAATATATTTACTTTGATGGACGTACGTGACTTCTGGAGTTTGATTAATTTGAATTCCCAGAAAGAACTTTAGTTCTTGCATTAAACTCATTTCAAATTCTGCCTGCATTAACTTAGAAAATTCTTGGCAAACAGAGATATTAGCAGAACCAAAAATAATGTCATCAACGTAAATCTGGCATATCATGAGATCATTATTAAGGTTTTTACAGAAGAGTGTAGAATCAACTTTCCCTCTGATAAAATTTTGTTCCAGAAGAAAATTGCTTAATCGTTCATACCAAGCTCTGGGAGCTTGTTTAAGTCCATATAAGGATTTCTTAAGTTTAAAAACATGTTCTGGAAAATTTGAATTTTCAAAACCTGGAGGTTGGTTGACATACACTTCTTCTGATATATAACCATTAAGGAATGCACTCTTGACATCCATTTGATATAATTTAATAGAATGATTAATAGCAAAAGATACAAGAAGACGAATAGATTCTAACCTCGCGACTGAAGCAAAGGTTTCATTATAATCAATACCTTCTTGTTGACTATAACCTTGAGCTACCAGCCGAGCTTTGTTTCTGACGACTTCTCCTTTCTCATTCAGCTTGTTTCTGAATACCCATCTGGTTCCAATGACGTGAGTGCCTCTGGGTTTAGGAACGAGATCCCAGACATCATTCTTTGAGAATTGATCCAATTCTTCTTGCATAGCTTCCACCCAGTCGTTATCCTGAAGTGCTTCATCACAAGACGTAGGCTCAATCAGAGACACTAGTCCCAGAGGAGTATCTTCAGAAGTCCTGAAGGTAGATCTGGTTCTGACAGGTTCGTCCTTGTTTCCCAGAATCAAATCTTCAGATACATTGATACGACTTTTGACTTTCTTTGGGATTTCTGGAGATTTAATTTCTTCAGAGTTCTGAGTGACAGTTGCTTCTGGAGTTTTATCAGATTCTACAAGAGTGATTTCCAAATCCGCAAACTTTTCAACTAGCTTTGACTTTTCAGGGTCAAGCTTATCATCAAATCTGACATGAATTGATTCTTCCACAATTTTGGTTTCTGTGTTGTATACTCTGTAGCCTTTAGAGCGTTCTGAGTATCCTAACATAATACCTTTCTGTGCTTTGGAATCAAACTTGTTCAGATGTTCTTTAGTATTTAATATAAAGCAAGAACATCCAAAAGGATGAAAATATGAAATGTTTGGTTTTCTTCCTTTACACGGTTCATAGGGAGTCTTTTCCAGAATAGGTCTTATAGAGATTCTATTCTGAATGTAACACGCTGTATTTACAGCTTCTGCCCAAAAGTGCTTTGCTACATTAGTTTCATTGATCATGGTTCTGGCCATTTCTTGGAGTGTCCTATTCTTCCTCTCTACAACTCCATTTTGTTGTGGAGTTCTAGGGCAGGAGAAATCATGGGATATTCCATTAGAATCAAATAGTTCTTCAAAATCTTTGTTTTCAAATTCTCCACCATGATCACTTCTGACTCTAATAATTTTAGAGTCAAATTCTTTTTGCACTCTGGAACAGAAACTAGTGAATACAGAGTGAGACTCACTCTTGTGCTTTAGGAATTTTACCCATGTCCAGCGACTGTAATCATCAACAATGACTAGTCCATACTTCTTTCCATTAACTGATGCTGTTTTCACAGGACCAAATAAGTCAATGTGAAGAAGTTCCAGAGGCTTAGAGGTAGAAACAACATTTTTCTTTTTAAAAGATGTTTTTGAAAATTTTCCTTTCTGACAAGCTTCACACAGAGCATCTGAAGAAAACTTCAGTTTAGGTAGGCCTCTGACTAACTCGAGTTTAGTTAGCTGAGAAAGTTTCCTCATGCTAATGTGGCCCAAGCGTCTATGCCATACCCATTGCTCTTCGTGAACTGACATTAGACATTTAACATTTTGATCTTTTAAATCAGAAAGATTTATTTTGTAAATGTTGTTTTTCCTCTTGCCTGTGAAAAGGACAGAGCCATCGTTCTGATTAATGGCTTTACATGTTTTTTGATTGAAGATTACATCATAACCGTTATCACTTAATTGACTTATGGATAACAAGTTATGCATTAATCCTTCTACATAAAGAACATCAGATATAGAGGGAAGAGTACCATTACCAATAGTTCCGGAGCCTCTGATCCTTCCTTTCTGATCTCCTCCGAAGCCTACAAATCCAGCGTCTTTAAGTTCCAGACTTTGGAACATAGACTTTCTTCCCGTCATGTGTCGCGAGCATCCAGAGTCCAGGTACCATGACTGGTGTCTGAACTTTGCTGCATAGGATATCTCTTCAGATTCTTCATCTGAGCTACTCCTGGATGTGGTAGCCATAAGTGCCACATTGGCCTGTTCATCAGAGTCAGATTCTGATGATCCAGATTCACTATCATCCCAGGTAGCCATCAGTCCTTTCTTTGTCCTGAAGGTATTCTTCTTGAAGCTTTCTTTTCTAGGGTTGTCTTTCTTTAGCTTGGGGCATTCATTCCTGTAATGACCTGTTTCTTTACATTCATAACAGGTAATATCTTTGTTAGATTTACCTTTTGAAGTTGATTCAGATCGATCCCCTCTGGGTCTTGGTCTTCTGAAGTTGTTGTTCCTCTTTTTCCAGAGTTGCTTAACTCTTCTGGTTAGTAGGGACAACTCTTCTTCATCATCAGAGTCTTCTGGTTCAGAGTCGTCAGTATCTTCAGTTTCTGCCTGGAGAGCTTTGGTTCTGTCAGGTTTCCGTCTTTCAGATCTGGATTTTAGCGCTACGGACTTGTTCCTTTTCTGAGGCTCATCTTCCTCTAGTTCTATCTCATGGCTTCTGAGAGAACTGACAAGTTCTTCAAGGCTGATATTGTTCAGATCCTTTGACAGCTTCAGAGCAGTAACCATAGGTCTCCATTTCTTTGGCAGACTTCTGACTATCTTCTTAACATGATCTGCAGTTGTGTATCATTTGTCTAGCACCTTGAGACCTGCAATAAGAGTTTGGAATCTAGAAAACATAGCCTCTATAGCTTCGTCATCTTCCATTTTGAAGGCTTCATATTTCTGGATAAGCGCCAGAGCCTTCGTCTCTTTGACTTGGGAGTTTCCTTCATGAGTCATCTTCAGAGAGTCAAGTATATCTTTGGCTGTCTCTCTGTTGGTGATCTTTTCATATTCGTTGTATGATATAGCATTTAGAAGAATTGTTCTGGCCTTGTGGTGATTTTTGAAGATACGTTTTTGATCTTCTGACATCTTATTTCTGGGAACTTCAGCTCCATTTTCTGAGACTGGAGGTGTGTATCCATCTGTGACAATGTCCCAGAGGTCAGCGTCATAACCAAGAAAGAAACTTTCGATTCTATCTTTCCAGTAATCAAATTTCTCTCCATCAAAAACAGGAGGCTTAGCATTGTAACTATCTCTTTCATTTGAGTGGGCCATGGTTTTTCTCGTACTGGATCTCTCTACACTGTTAAGTGTTTGATTAGAAAATCAATAACAGAGCCGGAGCTCTGATACCAATTGAAGGTGAGAAAAACAAGAAAGGGGGGGGGGGGGGGGTTTGAATTGTTTTGAAAATAAGCGCTTTTTCAAAATGAAAACCACACAAGGATTTTATACTGGTTCGCTTATAACACAAAGCTACTCCAGTCCACCCGACCAAGGTGATTTCGCCTTCAACAAGGACTTAATCCACTAATCTTGAAAGATTACAAACAACGTCTAAGAGAAAAATCTCTTAGTCCTCTCAAGTATACAGACTACACAGAGTCACTTGAGGAAATCAACAAACAATAGATGAAAGATTTATGTAATCTAGAGTGCTTCTAAGAAAGCAAATATTACAGTATTAAGAACAAGAGTTTTTCACGTTATAAGCAAAAGCTTCGTGAAGATCTTTAGAGAGCAAGAGTGTTTTTCTTGAGCGTTGATGTTTCAGTATAATTTTGGCTTGTTGGCTTGCTGATGCTTCAAAGTTGATTGCAGCCCATTTTATATATCAGTTGAAGTAGTAGTTGAAACTGGTGGATATTAAAATAAGATTACGCCATCACTTAAATAGCTTCTGCAGGATAACTTTCTCTCCTTGAAATGACTACTTACCACAAGTAGTATCTTCTTTATTGAAATTGGAGATTAACGTCTCTTTCTTAATTAGGAAAACCATTTGCAAATCTTTACTTGACTTTAACGTTACTCTTTCATGATTAGCAATTCCATGCTCAGAGTATTTGTGTTTCTGGAGAATCTTGGAATCTTGCTTCTGATGTTAATCTCTTGTGAGTTCAGATAGTTTCTTCAGATAGCGCTGATAACTTCTGGAAGTTAGAGATAGCGTTGTTCAGAGTCAGAACATCTAGAGCTTACTTCTTGTTCAGATGCTTCTGATGTATTGCTGTTATGCTCAGAGTTAGACTTTCTTGAACTTGTTTCCACTTCAGATGCTTCTGATCATTTGATAATTTGTATCTGATCTGGTTCTGTATCTGATGACATCATCAGATTTCTTTCTTCTTTCTTTAGAATCCTGCACACTTAGAAACTTTTCGTTAGGGTGCCATTTTTGGTTTCATCCTTTGTTATCATCAAAATCAAGGAATCTGTTGTAGAACAATTTTTGTTCTTACAGTCTTTGGTCAAGAAAAGTTGGCCCTCATCTAAGGTTATTGTCTTCTCCTGCTAGTTAATTTAGGATAGAGTTCCCACGAGAGAGAACCTCTTTAAACGTATGATTATGGAGGATATTGATATGTTTTCATGAAGTTGTTTTCTTGGATCTACTAATATTTTTTCTCGTACATTTTTCACTTGTGAGATAGTGACTTTCATGTAGTTTTTGTCTAAGATTTACTAAGAGCAACTCTTATATGTTCATCACTTGTGAGGTAGTGAATTTTCGGTGGTTGCATTACGAGTTGGTTTTAGTGAGGAAGTTAAGTTCCTTGCTCAGGGTTCTTAGATCATTAAAAACTAGATCTAGAGTTTGAATAGGTCCGACCTTAGTTTGGTATTCCTGGGTGTGGAGCCTTTAGAAATCCCAAAATGACATTATTTTCTCAAGTGTGATAATTAATGTGGAGGAATTAATGGATAGAATTATATTCCCTTCTTACAATGAGATATTTTTGTTTGCATTTACTTATTTGATGGGTTTTCTCTTGATCAGTTTATTACTTCCCCATTAACAAAAATGTACCCCCATCCCTTATTCGTAATTTGTATTTATTTCCTCACTTTTGTTTCTCTTACCTTTATTTAGATTAAAAAAACTAATTAGATAACAGATAATCAACCTTTCAAACAAGAACAAACACTTGATCAATATCAAGTTAGTCTTCAAAGTCTCATCATTCTCAAATCATTTATCATCTACACGAATCAAACATCGATCCAATATTGAGTGACTTTTCCTAAATCAAATGTAACATCAAATTCGTTTTCTTAAACAAACACGAAAGAAGAGGATCATTGATCATTGGATTCTAGCATTCTGATGGAAACTTCGAATGATTGGTCCCGAGGCACACTTATTGGGTTAGCCGTTCATTCATTCTTTCTTTCCTAAAACACTTAATAAACTTGGACTAAAAAGAACCGTTGGAGTCTATCATTCCAATGAAACCCTTGAACAATCGATTTTAAGGCATACATCTTGTTCTTATTGAGAATTTGTTGTCCATCAAACAATTTTCTTAAATACCTTGAATAAAAAAGGACCATTGGAATCTAGCATTCCGGTGGAACCTCGAATAATTGGTCTTGAGGCTTATGTATCGTTCTCATCAAGTGCTCGTCATTCACTTATAAAACATTCAATCAATCAAACTCTTTTTTATCGCCACTATGCAATCCTCAAAAACCTTTTTAAAAATGAAAGATATTTCTTCTCGAGACGGTGCAAAACAACGCTTCATCCACAATCATGTTAGTAGATATAAGTGGCGTTTTCCCATGAATGTTGATATGTAGAAATCCATCAATTGGAGGAAAACGTCTGCTCCTCACCTATTTTGGGTAGCAAGCAATGTTTTTCCGTCGATTGATACAAAATAACTTTCACTAAAATCGACCAGCAAACAAACATTTTCTACCCAGAACTATGTAGCATTGAATTCTCCATCGCACCTGGATATACGTAGGAGCGAGACCCACAATCTCGTCAGACACATTAATAAAAAATAAATTGTGACCCCTTTCTTTTTTCTCTTTTCTCTTTTAATAAATCAAAGAAAACAAATGACGTAAGCTAACATTCAATCGCAAGTCTAACTAAAAAGTTCCCATTGAGTACAACGGAAGTGAGGGGTGCTAATATCTTTTGCTCATGTAATTGACTCCCGAACCCAAATATGATTGCGACAACCATGTTATTTTCAAAGGTTTTATCTATATTTTCTATTCCTTCACTGGAATAAATAAAGTTCGGCGGAGCCTCTGTTCGAACACATTTTCCGCGAGCGTGCATCTGCTTCGTGAAGGATTGTATTTTTTGAGGTACGACAACCACCTTCGACTGACGGACTCGCCTCACATCTAAAAGGGCCATGTCCCAAAATTTTAAACATACCTTTTATCGAGAGTCCCATGATATACTGCGGGGTGGAACCAGAAAAGAGACTTAAAATACTTCTCTCTGTACAAATCCTCGTGCTTGAGGGACTGCGTAGTGTTATATATGTGAAAAATCACAAACAACTGCGACACGAGGGTTCCTGCCCATAAAATGACGTCGAGTCTACCTCTGTAGTATGGGGGACTCTCCCTCCTAATAAGACATATGCGTTATGCCAGTATATCTCCACCAGGTATGCATACTGAGTCATACCGCGATTTCCAAAAGAATAGGTAGTCAACAACCTCCATCAGTCAAGGGGTGTAGTTACCACCTCATAGGTTTCCTAAGTCTTAGGTCCAAAGGCCTCTCTAAATATCTCTCCCTTAACGGGAGATAACATTCCATAACTTACACACAATACCTAAAGCAACATGTTTGTATACGGAGTCTTTCACCTCACGTGAGCTGACATCTTAAATAACTGTAAACACATTAACACCATCATACATGACTTCTCGCCGCCACGGGCAAATCCCTACCATCCTAAACTGTTACAAACCTACTAGACCTCTGAGTATCTCCTACCCTTGAAGGGACACCATGCATACCTGTACCCAATAATTATCTTTGCTAATAAATGATTGATTTTGATCAAAATTCTAAATATTTATATTTAAATTTTAGTTGAAAAATGTTTAAAAGTTTTTGTTTGACGAGCCAATCCGCTAGTCCATCAATAAATTAGAATGAGCGACATTTTAGATTTGTCTACTAAGTTGACTTAGGTATCGTTTGATCGAGTTTTTTTTCAATTGTAAAAGTTACTTTTAAGTTAAAGTTGAAAATAAGAGCTTTATAAATAAAGTTAAAGTTGTTTGGTAATACTTACATTTTTCCAACTTAAAAATTAATTTTAAACTAAAAATTGTTTAACATATATCTGAGATATTTTATTTGATATATAGATGAACTAATGTAAAAAATAGAAAAATAAATAAAATATGATTTTTCTCCAAATTTAGTGCAAATGTTTGATATTTTCGGTATAATATTTATGAGTGAAAGTAATGAGATCATACTTATAAAAATAATAAAATATTAGATATATATGTTTTATACAAAAATAGATGTAATTAAAATAAAATACTATATTATTAAAAGATATGAAATATGTTTTAAAAAATTAAATGAATATGATTTTTATAAATATTTAAAAATGTGTGTGAGAGTGATTAAATCAGTCATTAAAATAAAACAATTGACATCAAGAAAAAAGTTTGCATTTTTAAAATAAATAATTTTTACAAATTAAATTAATAAATTTTATAATTTTTTATCGTAGTTAAATATTACACAACAATAACTATGAAGTTGGCACGTGAATGAATATATATTTTTAAATAAAATAAAATTAAATAATATGGGAAGAATTATGAAAATTTATATTGGTGTAAAAAATTGAAAAATAATTTATAATGACTTGATAGTATCAATTGTGTTAACCGAGATTCAAAAGAATTTTTCTGATAAAGTTCATTTCAACTACTTTAGTAGAAGCGCAATTTTATTATTAATAGAAATGACACTTTTTTTTATAAGAGACTTTTTCTTTATATTGTTTGGTCATACTTCTTCTTTAAAGTAGAAGTTAAGTCAAGAAAAAATCGGACCAAACGGTATCTTAGATTATTCCGTTCTCATTTTCAATAGATTTTAGCGGATAAATTCAATATTGTGTTTAAGAATGTGTAAGGCGGACTCCAAGAAAGAACCTCACACTTTTTTTATGATTAAAATATGATAAAAAAATATCTCCTTGCATATATCCTATAGTTAATTTACGGATAAATATGACATTTTAAAAAATCTCACAACTCAACTTAAATTAACTTCAACTTTTTATACAAGACCTATTAAAAATTTGAAACAACTCTAGACAAACCTAAATGGTGTATACGTTTCGTCCATAGTTGGTTAAAAATGATCCAAACATATATGAAGCAAATACAGTTTTTTGCGATTTCAATTTAATTTATTTGGTTTGTGATTTTTATTGAGTTTGTTCGATTTTGAATACTCTTGTCTATAATAAATAATTGGAATAGTTATTCACAAATCAAATACTATTTTGCATTAAATTTAAAAACAATAAAAATATTTTTTCTACAAAGGGAATAGTTGAACCCAGTATATATATCTAAAAAATGTTAACATATTAAACAAATAATTAATTACTTATAATAAATAGTTAAAAAATCATATTTTTATAATATTTTGACACATAACTTTATTTATTTATTTGTTATATAATTAACACTGTTTTATATATAATGAAGTCGGTTTATTTTCGTGTCCTCTATTTATGTCAAAAAGTTGTGTTTAAATAATATTTATTTCAATTAAATTAATCCATAACCAAGACACTATTCTGTCTGCGTATGTGTCTCTATCAATTAGTCGCTCTCAAGTTTTGTTTTGCTTGCCTTTTCTGTTATACACTCGAGAGGGAGTGACTCCAGTAGTGAGTGAGAGTGGCAACTGATTGGTACAGCAACCCACTTGATGAATTCAAAATATATAAATTTTAAATTTAAATTTCAAGTGAAATTATTTATATTTGGTACGTTTTGATTTCTCTCTTTAAACTATCTCCCTTTTTTTTACCTCATGTTTCAAGAACATGTATATATTCAAATTATCTGAGTTGAGTCAGAGTTTGAATAATCTGATCTGATTTAAATCATCCACAAAATAGAACTAAATAGATCAACTCAAATGTCATTGCTTTTTTCATCTTATGGATGATCAGTCACCCTTATAAAACTCAAATATCCTTCGCGTGTTTAGAGATTTGAATATAGACACACCTATTTATAAATAAAAAGTTTTTTTTGAGAGACTCTCTCATTATCCCAAAACTTAAATAGCATATTAGTCTTCAGATAAATCTAAGGGTGAGTCCAGACAACACTCTTAGGACCAAACCTCATGACAGTAGGTTATTTGTATTTTTTTTTAAAATTTGACATTTGTAATAAACATGATATACAAAGTATTCTTGATAAAAAAATGATATACAAAGTATACATAAATGTTATTTAATTAAAGCATAGACATTTGTCATACAATTAAAATACCATATATTAAGTCAAAATGGTGATAAGAATGTTATCACCATACATCATTTGTTATAAAAAAATCAAACATCATTGTTCACAATATAAAATCAAAATGTTATGATAAAAATACAAAGAAAAAATCAAATATTAGGTATATCTGACCCTCTAACTCTTCCTCTATTTCCTGTACTTCAATACATGTCGTGCATTGACTATCATGGCATATACAACCATCCCAAGAGGGCCTTCTTGAAACTGTCATCTCTCTATGCCCGCTTTCCCAATGGCCACAATATGCTGACAAATCGACAACACATCAATGACATGGTCACCCTTGTATGTTCCTCTTATAATATCTCCTAATGAGCTGACATAGGTGACACTCTATTTGCATCCAATGTTAAGTAAGGATGTCATACTCTACAAAACCATTAGATGTAACTGTATACCGCATTCCATGTTTGAGGAGATCGCACACGACATACATCCATTGGGACCAGATGATCATACAACGCCTCAAATATAATATCAACATCTTTGCGAGTGACAATGGGAGGTGAAGACGCGACAAAGGCTCTAGGAATACCCTGCATATACCTGGGTTGCCGCATGACTCACTTAAGTAAATGTGGATACATCAGTCGTAACCCACAAGTCAGGTAGTCGAAGTATAAGGCTACCACATCCAATGAGAGTGTCTGATGCTGATCAGCATATGACATGTAACATATATCATCTATCGCGATGCGGTCAAGATAAAATTAAAACGACTTAATTTCCTGATTCTTTCTGAGCGGGATAATGGAGCAAGCGCGTGGCAAATCCTAAGAGTAGTGTTTCGCACATGCCTAGCCTGAGAGATATGAAAAGTGTTGGTGGATCCATTATTGAAAATGGTTCAAATGAAATATTAGTAATGGAGTAACACAAGTATTATGAAGTATTAGTAATAGTAAAGTTGAAAAATATTATTGTAAATAGACTATTTTTTTTTCCGTCAACTGTCTAGTTTCCCATATACACGCTTCACCTAATTTGGAGTAGAGGTAAACCAAATATGAGACTCCTCATTTTTACTCACAAATCCTCTCAAAGTCAATGAACTATCTAATATAAATGACATATGTAACACCCCATACTACTTTCACGATTACCGACTGACCCCAGAAATCAACATTGATCTTTTCAGCATGCTTTATCCTCACTTACACGCTTTTGGGGAAACTTCCCAGAAGGTCACTCATCCAAATACTACTCCAAGTCAAGCACGTTTAACTATGAATTTCTTATTTATTAGGCTACCGAAAAGAATATGCATCTTGTTGGTATAGGTATTACCAAACAATCCTTATAAGCCTTCCTTCAATCATGTAGTCCCATCACTACATAACCTCAATATCCATCTCATTCCAATGTGAATTCGAAGATCACTCTCCACCCTCTTAGACCTCGAGTGTTACATCTACTCTCCACCCTCTTCAGCCTCGGATGTTACATGCCCATCATCTTCCGTTTGGTTCGTCCCCGAACCACATCGTACTAGGAAAGGTCTGACTCTGATATCATTTGTAACGCCCATGACTACTTTCAAGATTACCGACTGACCCCAAAAACCAACATGAGTTTTTTCAGCATGCTTTGTCCTTACTCACATGCTTTCCGAGAAACTTTCTAGAAGGTCACCCATCCAAATACTACTCCAAGTCAAACGCTCTTAACTATGGAGTTCTTATTTGTTAAGCTACCGAAAAGAAGATGAATATTGTTGGTATAGGTAGTATCAATCAATCCTTATAAGTCTTCCTTCAACCATGCAGTCCCATCCCTACACAGCCTCCAGATTCCTCTCATTTTGATGTGAATTCGACGATCATTCTCCGCCCTCTTCAGCCTCGAATGTTACATCCACTCTTCTCCCTCTTCAGCCTCGGGTGTCACAAGATCAACATAGGTTGCACTTTTGTTAACAAATATGGATATGCCAACAAAAAATATGAGATATGGCATCAATGCACATCCTTTATGATACATAACTCGTGCATCATCACCATCAGCCTCCATTGCTGCAATCAGGTGGTCTTTATACAACATCTCTAGGAATAAAAATATGGCATGACATCCTCTGATGTAATCTATATCTTTTAGGACATCACCTGAGCCAGCTCCCAAATAGATCATAATCATCTCCAATGCTTCAAGTTTACTGCATCTAGAGTAGTTTAATAATCTTCTCGTGATCAAAAGATGTATGAGGGATGCCACATCATAAAGTGTGATGGAGATCTCACCGCTCCAAAGATGGAATAAAGAAGGTTTTGAGTGTCATATCTTTGCGAAAGTAGACAACAAATCATGGTTAATATAACCATATTCAGTCCTGCATATATCTTGTAGCCCAAATGAATGCATGACATCCTGAAACCTTGGTTCATCACGCTACGACAACTTTGCAATCTTCCTGATATGGTGGATACATTTCAATGTACCACGATAGAGTAAAAAATATCATCGTTATAAAGTTCAAATCATATAACACATATGTCTCAAAGAATAAATAAATATTTATGTTACCTCTCCATCCCATACATGCCTAGTAGAATGGTCTGAATATAGAGGAATAAGTGACAGGTCTGAGGGACCAACAGTTGGATGAGATGATCAAGCTTTTCCCCTTCGAACGAAAGCATGCATGACCATTCTACCATGCCTCAATTTGTCTTGGTTATCGAACATTTTATATATAATTACACCAGAAAAATTATATCATAATCAAAGAAGGCAAACCTAGAGAATAGAACGGGAAAAATCAAATAAATTATGCAAAAGAGGAAAACCAATATTTTTTTCTCTAGACTCATGGTCCGAATTCTAATCTTAGGATGAAACCAGAGAAGTAAAAAACAAATAAACAATACGCCGTAAACTTTAAAAAAGTAAGTGCATGCATCACAAATCAATTCACTATTCTTTTAACTAAACCTAATGAACCATAAACAACCTATATTTAGGTAATGCATACATCACAAACACACAAAAAAAACGAAAAACTTACCAAATTGCAAAAAAGGTTGAAAAACGAGAGACCTCGATTAAATTGAGTGTAATAGAGGTTGAGAGATGTCATAAACTTGAATGTAATGTAGTAAAAGTGGTGAGAAAACTTGAAAAAATATGGAAATAAAATTTGCTCACAAGCTCTATTTTGGATCCTGAGTAAGTTTTTGAAATGAAGAAGGAAGAAGGAAATGTCTGAAGCAACCATAATCAAACACTTCCGGAGATTGGAATCTGGATAATTATATAGATTGGAACTCAGATTATTTCAGCGTTGTTTTGGTTTGACTCTGAGATATGAGTGTGGTGTGGTGAGGGGGCGAGTCTAGATTCTAGTCTCCGATTTTTTTTAATCTTTTACATTTTTCAATTAGCTTTTTTTTCCTCGCATTTTGGGTGCACCCGGAAAATAAAATCTAGAATTTAGAGGCATTATTGAAATTTCACCGTGGTGCGTAAGCAATACATAATGTGGAAAAAGTAATCCTCCAACTTAAATGAGTCAAGTCGATAAAAATAACCCAAGTATAACATATCCATTTTTGTTTAATACCGTTTACACACACGAGGAAAGCATTTAAGTCGTATAAATAGTCATAAATGGTCGACTTTATCAGACAAAGAAGTAAGGAACTTGATCCCCATTAATTACTTTCATGCGAACAAGGAAACACAAGTCTTAATAGCCTATCAATCAACTTTATGGAGACATAGGAACTCAATAACCACTATATAAAAGCTATACTCATAGATGAAAACTAGGGATGACAATGTACAAGGTACTATAGTACTCGTCCCCATACCCGTAGTTGGAAACAAATCTATGTACTCGAGTTCATACTCGCTTGATTGAAAACTATTCACCCTATGTCGGTATAACAAAATTCATCGTTGGATTGAAAACTATTATCATATAAATCACATTTATAAAATTTAACTTCAATACAAAATTAATTGATATACTAAAGAGAATAATATAAATTAACGGTTTTCATAAATTTTGTAAGACGTTAGTTTTTATGTATCTCGTTGACGTGTCAAATGATTTCTGATTAATATTAAATTTTATAGATATGATATATATGATAATAACTTTTGATCCAATAAAAAGTTTGTTATACAAATATACAATATATATATATATATATATATATATATATATATATATATATATATATGATTCATATTAAATGAAGTAAAAAAGATATATAATTATTTTTTTCTCTAAAATTGGACTATAATTAAATGACCGTTTGATATATATATATATATATATATATATATATATATATATATATATATATATATTATATATATATATATATATATATATATATATATATATATATATATATATATATATATATATATATATATATATATATATATATATATATATATATATATATATATATATATATATATAATTTTTCTGAATAATCATATATTAGAAAATAGAGAATATCTTAAATTGTATTTACACTATATAAAGATTATAATTTTTTTTTTGATAAAAGATAACATATATGGTTGATAATTAGCTTGTTTATATATAGGGGTTGATTTTATGGTAAGTAGTTAATAAAAATTAACTAATTAAATTTAAAAATATTTGGTAAAGTAATCTGTTAAACTAAATTATAAATATAGTTTTTTAAATATTTTAATCATGTTAATAAAAATAAAACAGAAAAAAAATAAAAAATTGTTAACTTTTGAAATTAATTTATGTGAAGAAATTATAAATTATAAAAATAAATTATAAATCTATAAAAAATATCAATAAAAAGTATATATTTTGAATCAAAATTCTAAAATACAGTTTAATATTGCAAATATGACTCCAATAAAATGGTTTGAGAATGTATTATATCAATAATTATTATTCTATTTTCATAAAAAAAAATCTATAATTAATTCACATCGTAATAACGACATTTAATTACAACATTTATATTAATCGGAATCGTGCAAAAGTTTTTAAACGATTCGACAGGGTAAATTTTGCTATATAATATATAAGTTATAATTTTAAAAATGACCCTGGCATACAATATTTTTCGTAACTTTTTAGTTTTTTTTCTCCTGCTCCCAATGTGTTATTTTGTCTCTTGGCTATTGTTCACTGATATTTGTCCCCACGTTTACATATTTTTATGTGCAGAGTTGAATAATTAACATAAAAAATTGAATGATTTTGACATACTCCCAAACATTACGCGTTACCTGTTACATCAGCCGCCAGTGTGATCCCACCTACTTAAAGGGACATGACAGTAAACGATTTTGCTTATTGTTATTTTTTTTTTACTTTATATATATATATATATATATATATATATATATATATATATATATATATATATATATATATATATATATATATATATTAAGAAAAAATTAATCATTATTATTTTTAAAATAATATTTTTTTACTTATAATATTCTTAATTACTTATTATATTTATTTAATTTTTTTCTCTATAGTAATTATTTATAGATAATTTTGACAAAAATATAATTAATATTATCTTAAATTTTATAAATGATAATCAAAAATATTAATTTTAAAAAAAAAAGTAAAGAAAGGGTGAAAGTATACTATATAATAAAAAATTAGTATTATATTATTATTATTGTTGATTTTTAATATATATATATATATATATATATATATATATATATATATATTTATAACAATTTAGTGAGTAAATCACTGTTTAAAGTAATGAATTATTTATCGATTTTCAAACAGAAGGGAGTGAAATGAGTAAATATATACCATCATCAAAGTAATATATATTTAAATAATTTGTTTTTAACGAAAAGCACACGACTGGTTTGAATTATTAAATTTACGATCAACTTGCATGAAAGCATCCTCCACTCGCTTGATAGTATAATATTAAAAACTATCCACAACTTGTTATTAAAATAAGAAGATACATGCATGATATGGATCTCCATTCACGACAAAACTTATCCAACCACAAACATATTTGAAATTTGCTTTATGTGATAAGTAAAGAAAATTGTTGATTTTCTAGTGTAAGACAAAAATGATAATGTTGGTCCATTTCAAAGTTCAAAGTCAAGGGGAATAACATATAGGAGCCTTTGTTGAAGAGTATCATTATTTCAGAAAGAGAGAGGAGAAACAAAAATGACGTCTCAAATAACCTTCTAGATTAATCCCCTCCTTTCATTAAAAAAAAGATTATTTTAATAAATTAAAGAAGAAACTATAAATAAAAAATAAAATAAAAATTTATTTACTATTAGTTAGTGTATTTATTATTATTGTAAATACAAGGCCAAAGATATTGGTATGAAATATAAATAACAAAAATGTGGTATTTAGTAGCCTAAAATATAAATAAAGTGTTAAAAAGAATCGAAGAAAACTTGGGAGAAAAAGATTCTTAAAATTGTGAATAAGAGTGTTCAGTAGTAAGATAATCAACCGTCTCTCATTAGGTACTTTTGTTGGTATATCAAGTGTGAGTATGAGTCACATATTGGATAAAAAATCGGATGTCAAAAACTTTATAAGTAAGAAGACCCAACAACTCTAACAGTTGAAAAAGATCTCCCACATCATTGACACGTGTGAGGAATTATGGCCAAGTTGTTTTTTTGAGGTCCAGTCAACATTAGTCACATTTAATGTTACGCGTGCAACTGACGTTTGAGGTTTTAGCTCAACTAACATTTGAAGATTCACCGCATTGACACCTAGAGCTTTACCTAATGCCATACCCGAGGGAGCTTTCCTATGTGCACATGAGGGACTCACCCCATGCTTGAGGGACTCGCCCTAGGTACGCCTGAGGGACTCGTCCAAATAAGAAGAGAACAACAAACTAAATCACTTCTCCCTTTCCAAGTCATTGTGCTTGAGGGACTATGTATTGCTATATTCGTAAAAGATCCACAAGAGGCAGAGTAGAGAGTTATCTAAGGAGAGACGATGTAGTATGTTGACCCTAGCTTCCTAGACGCCAAATTATTAGAACGAACGTCCATCATTTGGTTACGACACTCATTTACCACATCACTCGCTTCTTTGTAAAAACATGGGAGTAATGTGCCCCTATCCATAATGGTATGGGAGAGAAAGTCAAAAAGGGCGAAGGCATGTCCTCTGGAATAATATGGGAGGTAACCATCAATTTCCCATGCTCCTGATAGTGAGTATTACCTTCTTTAAGCCTAAGATTCAAGCCTAAGGTATTCTTATAAATACCTCAATTCGTCTCACAAATTTTATAATAAAATTGGATGAAAAAGGATTAATTGGGTGTATACCTCTTTCTTCCCCGGGTATTTGGATACAAAAACCTTTCAAATGCTCGTCATCCATCCTTAAAAATAATTCAACTCATCAAACCCATATTTTTCTATCTTAGCGCGACCGAAAACCTTTCATAAACGAACAGTGTTTTGTCTGTTCTGATGCGAAGTATGAACTAACACTTCATTCCCCATATGCGCAAAAATATTTTTTTTTCGAATACGATTAAAATATGAATCTAATGGATTTCCAAATCATGTTTATCTATTCTAACATGATGCTCAAACAATCGTTCACTTTTCCCATGTGTGGGTAGCAAGCAATGTGTTATACCTCAAACGCGACTCTAACATTATTCATTAAAATCGACCAACACATAAACATTTGCTATCAATAACTACGTAGATTTGAATTCCTCATCGCACCTGAGGATACGAAGGAGCGTGACTCACAATCTTGTCAAACACTCTATAAAAAACTTATTTTTAGTCTTTTTCTTTTTTCCTTTCAAACTTTTAATAATTAGAAGAAAGAAAATAACATCATGCTAACACTTATTCGCAAAGCTAACTAAATTATTCTCGTTGAGTACAACATATGTGATGGGTGCAAATACACCCACGTGCAAAAAAGTCTCCCGAACCTGAATTTGGTTGCGACGACCATTTTCTTTTTTTTAAGGGTTTTATTGACATTTTCCCTTTCCTTTTGGAATAAATAAACTTCAGTGATGACTCTGTTGTTATTTTGAGTGTTCATTACACCTAGGTATTTTTGCGTGCCACGACAACTAATATCTTGTTGGACATGAGTTTTTTTTGGAGGGAAAATGGTTTTGAAGATTGATTTCATTAAAGAGTTTGATACTCTATATTGGCAATTTCTCATTAGAGCATTATATAAATTTGGATTTGATAAAAAAATTGCAATTCGATTTCAACTATTCTTCATCATGCTAAATTTTTAGTCCTTATAAATGGGAAAGTTGTAAGTTTCTTTATTTTTTTGAGAGGATTTAGGCAAGGATATCCTCCATTTACTTTACTTTTTTGTATTGTTAGACATGCACTAATTATGAAACTTTTAGTTTATGTGGACCAGGGGTAAGCTAACTTACATATTATATAGTAGGACTACAATTCCAAACCATATGTTTTTTATAGGTGAAATTATGATATCGGAACTCTAGAGAAACCCGGAAGAATGTAAACATTATTCATCATCTATTATAAAAGTATGGTCAAAACATTGGCTAACATATTAGTCCCAATAAGTGTAAGGTTTATGGCGGTACTATTTCTTGGAATAGGCTTAGATAAAATGAAAATATTCTTGGTTTTAAAATGGGTTAAACTTTATTTTATTATATATGGGTGCAAATATTCAAAGGAAAACCTAAGACTAAAAAAATACTACACTTGAAAGAAAAAAAAAGCCCGATAAGTTGAAAATCTAAAAGGGCGACTTATGCAAAAAATGAGTATCCCGGTAGACTGAAAACCCGAAAGGGAGGTCTAGGCAAAAATTAGGGATTCATAAAAAATGAGAGGCTGCATCCCGCAAAAAATCTTTCTTCGTTCCTCAACGAGTCAATCTAGTGGCTTCCCCATCAAGTAAATCCAGTCACTCTCCTTCTGAAGCAAGACCAAAGGACGACTAAAGACATAAAGACTATAGCAGAGTTTGAATTTGGTGGAAATTCGAGATATTTCATTGCCATTATAGTTTTTCAATTTCTTTTTGCAATCACCTCTTTTAGGAATTGCTTTCCTTTGTACAAATTACCCCTTTCTTTGGGCGATTTATCAATAAAACCAGTTCCCTTATATGTGCTCAACATTTTGCTTTTCCTGCTTTGTTTGTGAAGTGTGGCCTTTTTCCAAAATGATATCACATCGGAAATTTCTTGATAAAAACAACTTTTTCAAAAAAAAACTTCAAGGGGAAAGAACATCAAATTACTTCTCTTTCATAAGTATCTAAAGGTGATCAAAAACATGTGTGGTATCCCCGGCCTGAAAGCACCATGCAGTCCCGTGGACTTGGTCAATTAAATTCTTCCCCGACAAAAATCCTCAGCTATTGCACCCAGTGCTCGCTTGGGCATTAGAAGTTCCAATTTTCCAAGTACCAGAAAGTCAATACAATTTTCCCAATATTCTTTTAAAGACCAATCATACTTGGCACAACTTACAAACCATGCGTTCCCCTGCAAAAACCCAAGCATGCATCAACATCTTGCATACATAACATCGTATCATAAGTATCTTTTTAACTTACTCAATTTGATTCACCAAAAGTTTGGAATTTCCCAACCGCTGTTAGGAATTTTCCCCAATAGAGTCAACATTCGTCCTCAAAACAACTCCCCAAGAAGATTCAGGTATCATAGTCGTAGCTAGAAATCATCTTTAAATTTCCTTCCCCAACATGAGTCAGGTATTCCAATCTTCATAAGGAATCGTCACTAATATGCTCTTTCCCCCAGCTAAGTCAGGTATTTCTAGCCGTCGCTAGGAATCATCACTGAACCATTTGATTCTTTCCCCAACAATGTCAGATATTCCAGCCATTGCTGTAGCGGTAAATTCATGACCATTAAGCTATGGATAAACTTAACGTCAATAAAACCAGAGTTGCCACCGCGCTTGTATTGTTTCCAAGGGAAAAGGGAAAAGTACGAACGAAACCCAAAGATAAGAAGTTTTCAAATCAAAACTAGTAAAATGCCAGAGATTACAAGTAAGGGGGTTGGTTACACAGAGGGAAGGTGTTAGCACCCAAAGTGTCCTAGGTACTCATAGGGAGCCCTTTCTTGTGTGCATATGTGTTTTTGTACAAAATGATGTTTGCAATAAATAAAGTGGAGGGATGAGAAAAAAATTCATTAATTATATTTTTGTATTTGACAAGACCTTCGGACTTATGCCTACGTACCAACATAAAAAATGAGGGATCAAAACCTCGTAGTTCGTGGTATCAATTTCAAAGTGAATGAGTTGCTTTTAACAAAATTTTAAGTTTGAAAGAGGCACAAAGGGGCCTAAAAGGTTTGAATGAGTGTTAGTTCTTTTTTGGCTTTTGAAATTTTAAGTCAATATAATTAGATTCATTTACAAGTTGATTAATAAAAGAGTTTGAAAATGCAATGGCATAAGACCAAAGTTTCTAATTTGCAATCAAGTCTAAGTTTAGAAATCACAAATAAAGAAGATTTTTTAAAAGGAGGGAGAGATTTGAAATTTGAGAAATGGGGAGGAGATGAAGAGACTAATCCTAAGCAAAAATTTAAAAGTTAAGAGTTGAAAAGATCTGACCAATGGGATGTAATCCAATAGACAAGAATGTCATATAGAAACCCAAATTTCCCTTGGACTTTAGAATCAAGCAATATCAATACACAAATAGCAAGATGAAGAACAAGACATCAAATAAAGATAACCACATCCAATCTTAGCAACTCCATGATCTTCTTCATAATCTCCCATGTATCAGATGAATTCAGAGATAGGCCTTAGACACATGTTCAAAGTAACAGCTTCATTAAAATCATGTTGTAGATGAACTTAAATGGATCTTCAGTATTTGCATCAGATGAAAGTTCACTTCACAAGTACTTGATTTCATGAAAGTTGGCATTAGCGAAGTCCTTTTGCATAGGGAGTGTTGCCTAATTCTAAGTCCAATGTCTCAGATCAAATCCAACAGCCCACACAAATGTCTTTTAGGGTTTTGTTGTTATTATGTACATTAAGGTCAAAGGACCACAAACACAAACAAGTATATACAATCACAATATAATCACAAAGTTTGGCTCAAGTGAGCAAAGTGAAAATGACATTAAAATAAACAAGTTAAATGATATGAATAATGGCAAATGAATAAAGACTTGAATTTAAAGTGCATAAAAGTAAATGCCTTGAAAATAGATGTTAGTTGTTAGTTGTTAGTTGATTAGAAGTTAGTATTGCTTTTGTTTTTCAATTGTTTAAGTCATTCTTTGGAGAACACCCAACCCTCTATTCACAAGCATGAATCCTTGAACCAAGACATCTTCCAAAGAAAGGAAAAAAGGCCAAGTTTCCACACAATACCATGAAGGGGGAGACTTACAATCTCACTTACTAGAATGTTATGCCTTTTGTGTCAAAATTTAACGATATGTTAAGAAATCGTAATTGGACTTATGTAGAAGTCACAACTATTTGAGGCTGAGCAATAGAAATTTTAGTGTTAATGCATGTTAGAGATATGGTATTATGAACTATACTCCTAAAACATATCACACTTAAAAGAAAAATGCAAAAGAGGTGGACCTAATCTCATCCATACTTATATTGATTTTACAATCAACTAGCCTTAGGGTATAGAGATATCATAGGTCCATGAAATGAATGAGGAGAGAATGGAATTGAGATGAAGGGTGAGGGGAAATGGAATCAACACAAATTGGTCAAAGGAGGACTTTTATCAAATTAAAATCATTCATTTATTTTGGGAGATGAAATGTACATTTAATCAATCCCCTAAATTCAATGATTTTAACTCAACAAAGTCAAATCAACCTTGACCAAGGCCCAACAACAAAAGTCAAACTCAACAAATCAATACCAAAAGCTCAACACAACTTATTTTGCAATTAAACAATTAAAATCAATTAAAAAATGTAAATTAAATTATGGTTGGTCAAAATCCTAAAACCTCATCAAAACATCAAATAAATGGCCATGAGATTTATCATAGGACAAACAAGGTCAAAGGACCTTGGAGAAAAAAAATTCAATATTTTTGGAAACTTAAAAGTATTTTTAAGCATTTAAAAATATGCACAAAAACTATTAAATCATGAAAAATATTAATAATGATCCAAAAAATAATTTTAAATCAGAAAATGAAAGAGGAATTTATTTAATTTTTTTGGGTGAAAGTCTCATATTTTTTGGATCAATATTAAAATTATTATGAATTAATGAAAATAAGTCAAATAAAATGAAAATCAGAAAATGTTAAAAAACGTGGACAACTTGATCTCCCTCATTAATTGAGGTGGCAGATGAAGTGGATCTCAACGCGCGTTCCATGATGGACTCTAGTCAATGCACTGCAGGGATGGTAATCAAAACCAACACGTGAGATTAAAACAAAATAAGTGGATCTTATGGTCTGAGACATGCCAATGCATCACCGGAGTTGCAACTCCGGTCTTCTTCTCCGGTGGACCTCACCGGACTGGTCCACCTTCAACCATCACCAAAATAAAAAAGGAGAACATGAATTTAAAGTAAAAATGCTCAGGAGCTCGAATTTGGCCTCAATTTCATATAACTCCAAATATATTGAAAGATACAGGGAGTTGAATTTTGAGGTTCATGATTGTAACACCTCAAAATTTGCCCTCCTCTCTTGGGACTAGCATAACACATTGCATATCACTTCTTTAGGTCATTAGTCATTAGCATGTTGCATATCATATGGCCACAACAAGCAATTCATCCTCCTAAGTCTTGGTCAGAGGATAAGAGGTTGAGATTCAAGCTGAGGGTTTCATTGATTGAATAGATCACTAACTATCTGAGGGTGGTGGTTCAAATTAGGGTTTCATGATTTCTCAAGGAGATTGAGCTTGATCTTGGTTGAAATGATACATCATCATCATGGTCTTGTTATCATCCAGAAGATTCAAGAGATTGATCAGATACCTTGGGATTAGGGTTTTGACCACTGGTCAACCCTAATCATCTGCATTGGGCCAATCAGGGCTTGGCAAGGAGATGGGGTCTACAATGGATATGGGGATCATCATGTGATTATATTGAGCTTATGGAGGCTAGGGTTTCATCATTGAGCCATGTCATCAGGAGTTTGAGGCTCAACTTGATCAGTGCATGGCCAAATTCATCTATCAGTCAAAAAAGTCAACTGTGGTCAACTGTGCCAAGAATGATGGATGTGGAGGTGGGAGAGGTTAGAGACACTTCATTCATGTTGAAACAAGTTTCATTTGATATTTCAAACATCAAGAATGAAGAAAATAAAGTCAGGAGAAAACTTTCCAAAAATAGAAAGTGACTTGTAATTGAAAGTTTCCAAAAATGGAAAGTTTTTCACCTCAAAATTACATGTCCAAAAATGCTTCAAATGAAATTTTGTTCAACACGAAAGTTGTAGATCTTGCTCTCACCTTTCCAAAAAGTCCAAGAACATGAATTTCTCATGTATGGTTGGTAAGTTATGATCAAATCATTTTCCAAAAATGCCTAAATTCAAGGTGGCATAACTTTCACATGGAATGGCCAAATTGGATGATCTTTCTTTGAGCAAACCACATTTCACATGTACTTTCATGATGCATCATCATATTTCATCAAAAATAATCATGGCAAAAAGTCATTTTTCAAGTAATTCCTTTTGTATTTTTGGTGTGGAATGGTGACTTTTCAAATTACATGGCATTTGCACTTGGGACCTTTTCCAACACATTCCAAATGCCAAATAGAACTTGTTTGCATTGCCATTGTACTGTTACATTGCCTAAATTGGGAAAAGGCTGTTTTGGTTATTTCACTTAAAACTCATTTTCACTAATTTCACTTCATTTGCTAATTGTGATTAAGAAATGGATTAAGGAGTTGGTATAAGAGGTTAATTGTAACAGAATTGATAATGACATTTCATTCTTCAAGATCTAACCAATTTTCCCTCCAATTCTCTCAATTCTCTCCAAAACTTTTTTGACATTTTTCATCATTTCTCACCAAGTTCTGCATCAATTTGGCTCGTTCTTGTTGGATCCATCTTCTACAATCACTCTTGAGGAACTGTTTCACAAGATCAAGGCAAAAAGATTGAGGAATCGTGACTGTTGAAAGCAAGCTCTTCCATGGCATTTTGTTGATTCTTGGATCTGGAGCACAATTGAGCTGAACTACTCATTCCATTCAACTTCCACAACATTGATCTTCATCTGTTTCACCTTCTTGGACTTGGAAACGCGTGATTCAACATCTGCTTCATCCATAAGGTAAATTTTCGATCTCAACCATTGCTTAAATTGTGATGTGGCTTAGATAGATCTTTGATCGTAGAATGCAATGCTGCTTGTGGTTTTGAATTTGGTTGAGTATCGAGAGAGAAATCTTGGATTTAAGTTTGATGTGCAAATGTTCTTTTGTTCGATCCGGTTGATATGTTTAGAGTTAGGTTAAATGCTTGCCATATCCATGATGTACATGCTTAGACGAGTTCAACCATATATGATTTGCTCATTTTGGTGAAGAAATGTTCATAGTCAATTTTCTGGAATTTGTTTGGTGAAGACGATGGAGAACGCGTCCAGATTCGCGTTTTGATTCCATTTGCCTGGCTGTGAATTTTGAAATGCTGTTTACCGCACCTTAGAGCCAATCAGATGGCGCCACCGAATAAATGAAAACGGCGCGTTTTGGTTCCGCTGTAGGATAATTACGAATATGCCATTGTCAATATTATTTCATTTCATATTTCATTTTCTTTTTCATTTTTCATTTCATTTTGATTCATGATCTTTAAAAATCCATAAATCATTCATTTCTTGTCCAAATTTGATGAGACTTTTTGCATTATTCTCCTTTTGATGTGTAGTTTTTTATTATTTTTGTCCACGTGTGGAAAAATAAATTTCCTAGGGTTTGGTTGAGTGTGTCCAATTTGTGTATACCATGCCATTTCACTCATAAAATGACGATGCTTCCATAGAAATGCTTGAAATTTTACATGCCTATTCTGGACTCTTTGCTGGTGATTTTGATGTATAGTTTGCAATTTTTGGATCCCTGGTTGATGAGATATGAATTCTTGATTAGAGGTGTGACAATTTGTGTCACACCATGCTTGGTGAACTTCATGATTTTATTTGATGTGCTTAGGGACATTGGATTGAGCTAAATTTTTGCATGATTGAGAATATGGATGTTGAGAACACATGGGAATATTTCTGGATTTATTGATGGCATTTCCTATTTGATTGGGATTTTATTTGCTGTTTGGTCATTTGTTGATTTTTTGTGACACATGTTGGCATTTGATTTGTGAAATTATGGTTATTGATTGGATGAATGTGAAATTTGACATGTGAATTCTAGACACATTATAGGTAATTTTGGCTTTGATCCCATTCATTTATCATATTCTGTCACTATTTTATGATTGATGGAAGTTGATGATTGTTTTGATGACTTGTGTTGGCTTGCTTGAACTTGTCTGAACTTTATGATTTTCATTGACCTACTTCCCTTTATCCAAATGAGCTGAAATTTGATATGCTATTCATTCAATGTGTTCTGTTCAGACTTGAATTTTTGTGGAATTTATTGAAATGTTTTGATAATGATTTGATGGTGATCATTCTGTTTGGTCCTTTGAGGTTGCAAATTGCATGTTTTGTGCCTTTTCTTTCATGAAATGATGATGATGAATGATATGAGCATGGGACCAATGGGATTTGTTTCTAATTTGTTTGATTGTGATTTTGATTAATTTTCACTCGCTGTTTTGAATTTTTCACCTCCTTTGGACCCTAGGCTTGTCCTAGTGGTCTTGTTTCTCACTTTTGAATTGTGTTTCAGGTTGAAGAAGCAAATGTTTTAAAGGAGATTAATGCAAGTTGATTGAGTTTGGTTTATATGCTTGTTATGGACTAACTTGTTTATTTTGTAGGATGCTTGGCTCACTTGAGTTGATTGTGCTTTGCACATTGCATTGTCTGATTATACATTGTCTGTTGATTCTTAACTTGTCTGTTTTGACTTTGTGACTTGAATACTGACTGTATTAGATTGATTTCAGGTACCATAGTCGCTTTAGTTCTTTAAGAACTTGCTGTGCTGCTGCTTGGTTGTATAAACCAATTGAGGTAGACTCTCTTGTCTCCATGTAGTCTGGAAGACCTGGCTTGTTATTTAGCCAGGCAACTGTCTGAAGTCCTCCTTAAGAGGCAATGATTGTGATTGTTTAACTTTGTCCCCAAGCAAGAAAAGACCTTGATTAAGGCAATTGGCAGACACAAGAGGTGTGTAGTCCACCTCCTGCTATTCTGTTGAGTCGTCCCTCTGCTCACACCACTGTGTTGATGCATTGGGACATTAACCCAAGATCAGTTGAGTCAGAGTCATGAGTGTAGAAGGGTTCCTACTTCCTAAACCCACGCTCCTTTGTCTGAAGCTCTCCCTGGCCAGGGATAAGAGCTGTGAAGTCTCATATTCACTCACCTTTCCTCTGCTTCACCCTGACTCTCAATGTCAGGGTTAAGAGCGAACACTACCCTGTACAGTTGACTTGCCTTGGCAGTCTAACCCTTTGTTTGAGCCCACTTTGACTGGATATAGTGTGTGCTATTTGAAATGTCTGCTTTGCTTTGTTTATGCTTGCATGCTTTGCTTCTTCCTGGTTAGGATTAGCTTGCTGTTGTGCAAGTAGATAGAGAACCATAACATAGGGCAATGATGCATGATAACACCTAGGCTCGAGTACAGCTCCCTAGTAGTGTGTCTCCCTTTGTATCTGGTTAGAATTTCTTTCCCGTTCAGGGGAACTACGTCGCCCTGATCCTCATACCAGATGAGGTACGTAGGCAGGAGACCGTGCGAGGTCTCTCCGGGCACTTTTCTTTCTTTTTGTGTGTGTTCTTGTGTGTCAGGATATGGATGTAAGCCCAGCGATTGGCTGTCCGTATCCTGAGTGTGTTTGTTTGGTTCGGAAGCCGATGTAAGTCCAGCGATTGGCGTTCGGGTTCCATGTTTGCCCGTGTTTGTGTGTGTCTTGTTTGGCGTGCGTGAGCCGAACTACGGCAACTCTGATTCTCGTTCCAGACGAGATACGTAGGCATAGGACGCGATGTCCTAGCGAGCCCTCTCCTCTTTTCCCCCACCTGTGTTGTTTTCAGTGTGTGTGTGATGTTTGTTTAGCAACCTTTTCTTTCTTTTAGAGCGTGGATCCCGTCGAGTACGACGGACGTGAGGGGTGCTAATACCTTCCCCTTGCGTAACCGACTCCCGTACCCTTTCTCTTTGGTCGCGAGACCATGCTTTTTGTTGGGATAAATAACGCGCGGTGGCGGCTCTGTGTTGTTTTTGTTTCAGCCCGCCGGTTGTTTTTCGCGGATGCGACAGCTGGCGACTCTGCTGGGGATCATACAAGATGTTGACCTGTGCTGGTCCATCTTCCCTAAGCGAGTCTCTCCTAGCGTTCTAGGATAGTTTAGGTTGCTGGTGCTGTTATTTATTGCATTTATTATTCTGACTGTGTATATATTTGCATAAATATTTGCATGCATCATACTATCATGTTGCCGTCCTCTGTTTTGGGGTGGGTGCTCTGAGTGGGGCTAAAACCCAGGCCCGAGTATACACCTAGGATTAGTGTGGTCTCACGTTCCTCACATGCCGGTTGGGCATGCTGTTGCGACGTGACATACCACAAGCCGGACGAGGTTCATCTGAGAGTGCTCTTCCTCAGTGGGGTTTTCCACTTTGGTGGGGTTACCTCTTTTGGATTATTGACTCTGGTGACCGATCATTTCCCGGATCTTTGGTTTAGACGATCTCAGGAGAGCTACAATGGCACACCCGAAAGGGCAAACCCATTGAGCATCTCTGCCCGATTGTCGAGACTATTATCCGCCTTAGGATGACCTGATTAGAATTTACCTGTGAGGGGAGGGTGATTCTTACAGATGCATTGTTCTGATGGTGACTTTGATGGTGACTATTGGTTCCGTTGATCAGGGTCCTATTTATAAGTCGGGTTTATGGCCCTTTATTTCTGAGACGCCGGAGCGCTGTCCGAGTTATTTATCAGTGGGGATCCGTTTATTTCAGGATTCCCCGGGCCGATTCAGATGGTTATGGGTATCTGCTCAGAGATTGTTTGGTGATGATGATGATGTATCTGTCTTCCGTTTATTTCGGAACTACCAAGTCGGATTTGTGGTTACATATTCCTTCAGATGGTTGTGATCGGTTCAGAAATCAGGGTTTCAGTGCAACAAATGATCAGACGACTTGGAGGATGGCACAATGCATTGCATTCATTCATCAGCATCATCACATTCTGCATTTATTTGCATCTAACACATGTTTATCCATATGCAGGGACCCTTTTGATCGAGATCCTGTTTGAGAGACTTTCTGCTCAGATATGAGGCCCGGTTTAAAGGACGATGTTGCCTATAGCTTCTTTGACCCAGAGATCAGTGTGTTGAAGGATATGATAGCTTTGATTACACCCAACCATGTGGGGATGTTTCGTGAGGCATATGGGGGTATTCTGAAGACGGTTTTCAGACTCACTGACAGAGATAGGAGTGCCATTCATACTCTCCTCCAGTTCTATGATCCCGGTTTGAGGTGCTTCGTCTTCCCAGATTACTTATTGGGGCCTTTGATGGAGGACTATGCTGATATCTTGGGCATTCATATCAGAAATCAGGTTCCTTTCTATGCTACTAAGGAAGAGCCTGATATTGAAGGGATTTCCCGTGCTCTTTATTTGAGTCCGGAGATGGTTAAGGGGAGTCTGAAAGAGAAGGGGAAGTTGCCTGGTTTTCATCTGAGTTTCCTAGAAGCTAAGGCCAAGGAGAATGCTGAGTTGGGTAACTGGGAAGCTGTCTGTGCTTTGATTGCTGCGGGCATTTATGGGATCATTCTTTTTCCTAATCAGAAGAGCTTCGTGGATATTAATGCCATCCGCTTGTTTGTTCAGAGGAATCCTATCCCTACTTTGATCGGAGATGTCTATTACTCGGTCCATAACAGGAACGAGAAGCAGCGTGGGGGATTGATTCGATGTTGCACTCAGCTGCTATACAAGTGGTTTATGGGATATTTGCCTACCAGGGGTGCTTTTGTTCTTCTTGGCCAAAATGTCAATTGGGCGACCAAGCTGATGGGTTTGAGGGCCAAAGACATAGCTTGGACTCACAGTAGTGGGGTTGGACAAGACTTCATCTGCAGTTGTGGGGGTTTTCCCAATGTGCCGCTTATAGGAGTTCAGGGTTGCATTAATTATAACCCGACACTTCTTAAGAGACAAATGGGATTCGCTATGGAGCTTCCTCCGTTCAAGAGTGAGGTTCAGGTATCTGATGCATGGCACAGTATTCAAAGGAAAGGCAAGTTTTCTTGGGGCAGAGCCAATAACAGGTCTTTTCCTCCGTTCGATGACTGGCTCAGAAAGAGAGTGGAACTTACTTGTCTACCGTTTCCTATGGTGGATCTGTGGTATCCGTTGATTGAGGAATCTCCTTCCTCTGTTAGTATGGAAGAGTTCCTGGAGATGAAGCGGGAGAGAGATCAGTTGCTTGCGGAGAAAACGGAATTGGAGATGAGTGTTGCTCGGGTTCAGATGGCTAACCAGGAGATCAGAGTGAAGATGGAAGATCAAGACAAGCGACATGCCTTGGAAGCAAAGCGCTTTGAGATGGATACTGCCTACTATGGGAAGGTCAATCAGGCTTTGGCATCTTCAACAAAGGAGCACGACATCACCAAAGAGAGATTGGCTAGAGCTTCAAAGGTCATTGAAGATGAGAAGAGGAGGCAAATCCTCGTGAGAGATCAGAGAGATGCCAGAAACAGAGTCCTTGCTGCAGAGTGGGAAGTGGAGAAAGTAAAGATCATCGCCGAGAGAGATCATTATATGGCTTAGAGAGATCATTACTTCAGGCAGATGAAGATTCATCAGAAAGAGGTGGGGAGATTACAGCAGGAGAACACCGAGCTCAGGTTCGCCGCAGAGTTCGCGAAGATGGTTGATGAGATAGGGCCTTCTGTGGGACCCTCATCAGGCTAGCCTTTATTATTTGTGTGGATTACCGTCAGGCTTGTTGACGGAATTCATTTTGCTTGTATTTTCTTTCCCAATTCTGGAGAATTGTATCAGCTTTGATGTATGACTATGGCACTTATTGTGCAGTTTGCTATGTGATGGTTATTTTCATTCAGTGATTGATCTTCAAGCTTTATTTGCTTTCCCGTATGCACTCACACAGCACACACACATGGTTGGGGGGTATTTTGCTAAATCATATATCTCTGATCTGTATGATGAATCAAATGATGAATGTCAGAATATTGCTGCTGGGTTATTATCTATCTCGATGAAGCCAGGATCGAGAGACAAAGTGTTCCTCATGTGGATAAACACTACATTCATGCATGATCATAATAACTTGTGTTTTATTTTGCAGGTATCAGTTCTAACGTGCTTGATTGCTCGTGCTCGTAGAGTTGTACCTTTGCACTCAACACGCCCGCACAGATACTTCACTCGACGCAATACTCCCAGACTAATGGATCTCCCAAATTCTGATATTCTTGAGCTGAAGGACAAGATGACCGAGCTGATCAACATCATGCAAGGTTTTGCAGTTGGTCAGAACGCTCTGGCTGACAAAGTTGAGAAGCTCGAGCGGGCTTCAGCGGCAAACAGCGGTGTGAACCTGGATGGTGTCTCCAACCAGGGGCTGGGCGGTTCTCGAGATGGTGGAAAAAGAACAACAGTGGGAATAGTGAATAATGCTGCTGGTTTTGGTGCTCCTGCTGGTGGTCAACCTGGGCAGAACTTCAAGGACAGTCTTTTCCAGCCTTTCTTCGGGGTTGATGACGACAGAGAGGAAGACAGAGAGGCTGATCAGTTCTCGATGCACAATGAACCGTTCGGACAGTACGGTGCCCCACCACAGAACAAAGAGATTCAGCTGCTGGCTGAGAAGATCCGGGCCTTGGAAAGTTATGCCACTCCTGGGGTGGTTAACATGTCAAATATGGGGCTAGTGGAGGGGATTGTGATCCCGCAGAAATTCAAAGCGCCCACATTTGATCGGTACAATGGGAGTTCCTGCCCCGAGATTCATCTGCAAGCGTTTGTCCGTAAGATCTCAGCTTACACCATGGACCAAAAGTTGTGGATGTACTTCTTCCAGGACAGCCTGTCCGGAGGCTCCCTGGAGTGGTACACCAAGCTCAAGTCCTCAGATATCAAGAATTGGCAAGATCTTGGGGACGCATTCTTTAAACAGTATCAGTTCAATGCTGATATGGCCCCGAGTCGTACCCAGCTGCAGGGTATGTCTCAAAAGAATAACGAGGGGTTTAAAGAATACACTCAAAGGTGGAGGGAGTTGGCTGCCAGAGTGCAACCTCCACTTGTGGACAGAGAAATGTCTGATCTCTTCATGGGCACTCTGCAAGGGGCGTTCGCCGAGAGAATGGTTGGTTGTCCGGTGACCAACTTTTCAGACATAGTGGTGGCTGGCGAGAGGATTGAGAGCTGGCTGAAGCTCAGAAAGATTCAGGGTAATGCTTCTTCTTCAGGGTCGAAGAAGCCCTTCAGTAATGGCCATAGGAAGAAAGAGGGTGATACGAGCGCGCTTTATGCTCAAAGAGGACCCAGTAGGGATCGTTACTTCCAGCACACTGCTGCGGTAACTATTCCTGCTGACAATCAACCTGCACAGCAGCAACAACAACAACCTCAACAGCAGAGACAACCCTTTCAGCAGAGGCCTCAGAGGGCTGGTTATCAGGTGCGGGGGAGGATGAATGACCGTCAGTTTGACAGGCCTCCTGTAACCTATTCCTTTTTGCTGAAGAAGTTGATGGATTTGGGGCTGGTACAACTCAGGACTTTGGCACCTTTGAGACCTGATCAAAGGCCGGCCAATTATGATGAGAATGTGAAATGTGAATTCCATTCGGGTGCTCCCGGACATAACGTAGAGAACTGCAAAGCTTTTAAGCACGTAGTTCAAGATCTGGTGGATTCGAAAGCTATCAACTTCGCACCATCTCCCAATGTCAATGCTAATCCCATGCCTGCGCATGGTCAAAGGGGGGTGAATGCTATCTCGGAGGAGAACAGAGTGGGGCTGTTGTCTGTTGATCAACTGAGGACTCCGTTGGCTGAGGTTAAACGGCAGTTGTTGTTAAATGGGGTCGATCCAGGTTGTGGTATTGATTGTGCTGAGTGCACTGTTGTTCAGAATGGGTGTGAATTATTGAGGAGGACTGTCTAGGGTTTGATGGACGAAGGGAGTATTCTGATTGAGAAAGTTGATATGGGAAAAGAAGAGGTCTCCACCATAACGATTTATTTTGACCCGGTGGATTTATCTACTCTTGCTGAGGCGGCTCCAGTTACCATCACGGTACCTGGACCAATTCCATATGACAAAGATGATGTCGTGCCATGGCATTATGGTGGGGAGGTATATTGCAATGGGGAGAAAGTGGAAGATCAGACTGCAAGTGAAACCACCGTTTCAAAGGTGGATAATGCCGGTACCAGTGGTTTCACTCGCAGTGGCAGACTGTTTGCTCTTGATGCCTTGAGGGGGGGGAGAAGGAGAAAAAGAGAAAAAAGAAAAGGCTGAGGCTTTAGCCAGGGCGAAAGGGAAACAAGTGGTGAATAATGGTACTCCTGATGTGACACCGACGCCTGTGGGGTCGGAAGAGAAACTTGATGATGATGCAGAGGAATTCTTAAGGATCATCAAGAAGTCGGAGTACAAGCTGGTGGACCATTTGCAGCAGACTCCCTCCAAAATATCGATTCTATCTTTGCTGTTAAGCTCTGAGGGGCATAGAGAGGCTTTGATGAAAATTCTGAAGAAAGCCTATGTTCCTCAGGAGATAACCATTAACCAGTTGGAGACAGTAGTGTCCAATGTGCATGCCAGCCATGGGTTGGGCTTTACTGACATGGACCTGACTGTAGATGGGAGAAATCACAATCGGGCGTTGTACATAGCAATGGAATGCAAAGGACCCGTGCTTTCGCATGTGCTGGTTGATACCGGCTCCTCATTGAATGTGTTGCCGAAGAAAGCTCTGGCTAAGCTGAATTGTGACGGACTGATTTTGACACCCACTGATCTGATAGTGCGGGCATTTGATGGGTCAAAGCGGGCCGTATTTGGAGAAGTTGAGCTTCCGGTGAAGATAGGCCCGGAGTTGTTTAAGTCGACTTTCTATGTCATGGATATCCAGCCGGCATACAGTTGCTTGTTGGGTAGGCCGTGGATTCATGCTGCTGGGGCAGTGACCTCGACTTTGCATCAAAAGATGAAATATATCTGGGAAGGACAGGTTGTCACTGTGTGCGGAGAAGAGGACATCTTTGTCAGCCACCTTTCATCCTTCAAATATGTGGAGATGGACGGCGAAATATGGGAGACGCCAAGTCAGGTGTTCGAAACCGTTAAGGTAGAGAATGCCCTGTTTGCAAAAGAAGAGGAGAAACCGTCCGTTGCTTCGTACAAGCAGGCCGCCGAGGTGGTGAAGAATGGAGAGGCTCCTGGTTGGGGCAGGATGATGGATATCTCTACAAAGAAGGACCGCTTCGGAGTGGGGTATCAGCCGGGCCGAGGCTCAAGACAAGGCAGAGGACGCCGTACGTCAGTCACCTTCACTAGTGCCGGAATGCTGGATCCGGATCACATCTGCATGACGAGTGAGGAAGCTGATAGCGACTGCGAAATTGACCAATGGATAAAGCCGTGCGCACCAGGGATGGGAATCCAGAATTGGAAGGCTGAAAAGATCATCTGGGTCACTCTGCTCGAAGAGTAATATTTTCCTGTTTTTGATTTTATATGCATGAAATCCATACGTGTTGCCCGACACGTAATGGTTCATTGTAAGGGCCACCTCATGTTTAAATTTGCAAATTTGCATCATAAATAAAAGGATGTTTTTCAGTTAAAAGCGGTGTTCCCTGTTTTTCATTTATTTTTGCAGTTTAAAAATAAACAAAATAAAAATGGCAATGTTTGTTTTCATTTTTCTTTTTTTGATTTGTCTCGTTCCGGTTCTAAAGCAATGCATGAATCCACATTCATGCAGATGCGATCATTCTCCGGATCTCATTGATAACAATCCTGTTACACCCTCATATGATTTCGACAATCCAATCTATCACGCTGAAGAAGAAGACGAAGGAGATTGTGAACTGCCAGGGGAATTAGCCAGGTTGTTGAAACAAGAGGAGAGGGTGATTCAGCCGCATGAAGAGCATATTGAAACGGTGAATCTGGGTACCGACGAGGTCAAGAAAGAAGTAAAAATCGAGGCTGCTTTGGAGGAAAGTGCCAAGAGCAGAATGGTGGCATTGTTGAAAGAGTATGTCGACATCTTTGCCTGGTCTTATCAAGATATGCCAGGGTTGGATACCGATATCGTTGTGCACAAGCTACCGTTGAGAGCAGATTGTCCTCCAGTGAAGCAGAAATTGTGCAGAACTCGACCTGACATGGCGATGAAAATCAAAGAGGAAGTGCAGAAGCAGTGGGATGCTGGTTTCCTTGTTGTCACTAATTATCCGCCTTGGGTTGCGAACATCGTGCCAGTCCCGAAGAAAGATGGGAAAGTGAGAATGTGTGTGGACTACCGAGATCTGAACAGAGCTAGTCCGAAAGATGACTTTCCATTACCTCACATCGACGTGTTGGTAGATAATACGGCTCAATTCTCGGTGTTTTCCTTCATGGATGGCTTTTCTGGCTATAATCAAATTAAAATGTCGCCAGATGATATGGAGAAAACAACGTTCATCACACCGTGGGGGACTTTTTGTTACAAGGTGATGCCATTCGGTCTCAAGAACGCCGGTGCTACTTATCAGAGGGCCATGGTGACTTTGTTTCATGATATGATTCATCATGAAATTGAATGCTATGTTGATGACATGATAGCAAAGTCCCAGACAGAAGAGGGGCATTTGGTAGATCTGGCCAAGTTGTTCGACCGGCTGAGACAGTTCAGACTGAGGTTGAATCCGAACAAGTGCACTTTCGGAGTGCGGTCCGGTAAATTGTTGGGGTTCATTGTAAGTAAGAAAGGAATCGAGGTTGATCCTGCAAAAGTAAAAGCAATAAGAGAAATGCCTGAACCGAGAACAGAGAAGGAGGTTCGTGGTTTCTTAGGTAGATTGAACTACATTTCACGGTTCATATCTCATCTAACAGCCACGTGTGAACATATATTTAAGTTGTTGAAAAAAGATCAAACGGTCAGGTGGAATAATGATTGCCAAGCGGCATTTGAAAAGATAAAAGAATATTTGCAGGAGCCTCCGATTCTGATGCCTCCTGTGGAGGGAAGACCGTTAAGTCTGTACCTGACAGTCCTCGAGGGGTCTATGGGGTGTGTATTGGGGCAGCATGACGAGTCTGGTCGAAAAGAGCATGCCATATACTACCTTAGCAAAAAGTTTACCGACTATGAAACAAGATATTCACTGCTTGAGAAAACTTGCTGTGCTTTGGTCTGGGCTGCTCGCCGACTAAGACAGTATATGCTGGTTCATACCACTTTGTTGATTTCCAAGATGGATCCAATCAAGTACATTTTTGAAAAGCCAGCATTGACCGGACGGGTTGCGAGGTGGCAAATGATTTTGACAGAATATGATATACAGTATACCTCTCAGAAAGCAATCAAGGGGAGTGTATTGTCCGATTACCTCGCCCAGCAACCCATTGATGATTATCAACCGATGAAGTTTGAATTCCCTGATGAGGACATCATGTTTCTCAAATCGAAAGATTGCGAGGAACCAATCCCGGAGGAGGGGCCTGACCCTGAATCCGAATGGATTCTGATGTTTGATGGGGCCGTTAACGTGAATGGTAGCGGTGTTGGTGCTGTTTTGGTTACGCCGAAAGGATCCCACATTCCTTTTGCTGCCCGACTAACATTTGAGTGCACCAACAACGTGGCTGAATACGAAGCTTGCATATTGGGGATTGAAGAGGCGATTGATTTGAGAATCAAGAACCTTGTCATCTATGGAGATTCAGCTCTGGTTGTAAATCAAGTTAACGGAAAATGGTATACGCATCAATCTCATTTAGTTCCATACCGGGATTACACGAGGAGATTGTTGACGTTTTTCACCAAGGTGAGGATGCATCATGTGCCCAGAGAAGAGAATCCTTTGGCAGATGCTTTGGCTACTCTGGCTGCCTTGATTAAGGTGCAGTGGTGGAATCAGTTCCCCAGTGTGGAAGTAGGTCGTCTGGATAGACCAGCTTATGTGTTTGCTGTTGATACAGCGTCTGATGATGAGAAGCTGTGGTATTACGATATCAAGCGCTATCTAGAGACTCAAGAGTATCCTGAGGGAGCATCTAAGAAGGACCGAAAGACTCTGCGGAGGTTGGCCATGATGTTCTACCTGAATAAGGATGGGGTTCTGTACAAGCGGAATTTTGATTGGGTCTTGCTCAGATGTGTTGATGATAAAGAAGCAAGCCAATTGATGAAAGAGGTTCACGAAGGATCGTTCGGTACCCATGCCAGTGGAAATGCGATGGTGAAAAAGCTGCTGAGGGCAGGTTATTACTGGATGACAATGGAGGCCCAATGTTTCAATTTCGTGCGGAAGTGTCATAAATGCCAGATTTATGCTGATAAGGTGCACGTGCCTCCAAATCCGTTGAGTTTAATGTCGTCTCCGTGGCCGTTTGCTATGTGGGGCATTGATATGATCGGGAAGATTGAGCCTACAGCTTCGAATGGGCACAGATTCATATTGGTGACTATTGATTACTTCACCAAGTGGGTAGAAGCAGCCTCTTATACGAATGTGACAAAGCAGGTTGTTGCCAGGTTTCTCAAGAGAGACATCATTTGCAGATATGGGGTTCCCGAGAGAATCATTACTGATAATGGTTCTAATTTGAACAATAAGATGATGGCAGAATTGTGCCGGGAATTCAAGATTGAACATCACAATTCTTCTCCCTATCGACCGAAGATGAATGGGGCGGTTGAGGCAGCCAACAAGAATATTAAGAAGATTGTGCAGAAAATGGTCGTGACCTATAAAGACTGGCATGAGATGTTGCCGTTTGCATTGCATGGGTATCGAACGTCGGTGCGCACGTCTACTGGGGCAACTCCTTTCTCGTTGGTATATGGAATGGAAGCCGTGCTACCGGTTGAGGTTCAAATTCCCTCTTTGAGAGTCCTGATGGACGTGAAATTGCAAGAGGCTGAATGGGTAAGGACCCGATATGAGGAGCTGAGCCTGATAGAGGAGAAGAGGCTGGCGGCCATCTATCATGGGCAGTTGTACCAGCAGCGGATGAAGCGTGCTTTTGATAGAAAGGTACGACCTCGGGTATATCACGTGGGTGATATGGTGCTGAAAAGGATCCTTCCTCCTCAAAACGATCGAAGGGGAAAATGGACACCCAATTATGAAGGTCCATTCGTGGTCAAGAAGGTTTTCTCTGGTGGAGCCTTGTTGCTAACGACCATGGATGGCGAGGATTTTCCATCCCCTGTGAATGCGGACGCAGTTAAAAAATACTTCGTATAAATAGACCCGATGGATGAAAAGAATAAAATAGTCCAGGCAAAAATGGGCATCCCGGCGAACCAAAAAACAGAAAGAAAAGGTTCAGGCAAAAATTAGGGATAAAAATGAAAGAACTGTACACCCGACAAGTCAAAAACCTGAAAAGGTGACTTGGGCAAAAAAGGGTATCCCGGTGGACTGAAAACCCGAAAGGGCGGTCCAGGCAAAAGAGGGATTGAAACGAACAACTGCGTCTGGCATGATCGTTTGCGCTTTGGTTAAAGCATCATGGATAATACCCGGTGGGGATCAATTGGAATCGTCTTGTTCAGAAGGCAGAAAGCACGGAGAGTCTGAGGACATATGGGGTGTAACCGAGTTGGAACTCGATTAGATCACGGGTTTCACATTGCCATTAGGATAGATTTTTCCTTTTGTGCGCAATTACCTCTTTTCAGGAATTGCTTCCTTTGTATTGCTCAATTTGAGCCACACTTTTCCAATCAATAAAATGCATATTCAGTCAAATAATTTTGTTTTTGTTTTTCATTACCGCTTTGATTGCAAAAAACGTCCAATTATTTTTGATAAAAGAATATTGCATTTTAAGACATACATGTCCCTTCCAATGCATGCTTATAAGAGTGAAGCTTGAAATTTTATTCGGAAGGTTGGGTGACCCAAGTGTTGAAATCTTGACACGCCTGGGGCACGGTTTTATCTAACGATCTCTTTTGCAGGTACTGTTAGATTTTTTCACTCACTTGCAGGTTGGGATGTGGAAGTTGTTGACAAAACAAATCCCCACGGAGTCCGATCAGGGACGAATGGATAGAGGAACGGTGAAAAGACGGCGAGAGACGTACGACGATCCTGGATATTAATCAAGAAGACTCTTCAAAGTCTGAAGATTGGAAGGTCTGTATAAATCCCAGGAGTTCGCTTTCCGTCGAGTACGGAGCGGTTTGGAATACAAGATGATGGAGCAGAAAAGTCCAGACGAGTCTGGGAGTTCTCAAAAGTGGAAAGCTGATATTGGAGTTGAACGATGAATACCAAGGGGTCGACGAGTCGACGGGTGTTCGGTATCAGATTTTCCTCATCTCTCCAAGCAGAGTCGTGAGGACTAATTCCCCAGCAGATTCAAGGTCTGTGACTTCCCTAGCAGGGTCAGGATGGTTATCCCCAGCAGGTTGCAGATTGATGCTTCCCCAGTCGCCAGGCCTGAAGGTTGCTGTTCCCCAGCGGAAGTATCTATGTGTGGTGGTGTCTCAAACAGAGTCGGGATTGATATTCCCAGCTAGTCAAGACTGGTGTATCCCCACAGAGTGCATTGGTGGTTCTATCCCCAGCATATCCCCAAGCGGATCGGGTACAAAGGAGGTTTTTCCCCAGCAAGGGTTGCCTTTTTCCCAGCAGCAGTGCTATTCCCCAGCAGGGCGGAAATTGGAGTGGTGGCGAGTTCCTCAGCAGAGTGTCTCGAGCTCCTCAGAAGAGTCCCTTAAGGGGGATGCTTTTTATACATGCATCATGTAAATAGCATAGCATATTGCATAAAGAATCGCGTAGCATTTCCATAAGTATGGAGCATTACGCAGAAAGATCAATCATGCATCATATTGCAAGCATAAGCTAGTCTCAAACTGTGGTTATTATTTGAGAGGTGGCTTGGCCCGAAGATGAAGGTGTTACTCCGAGGAGTTCAGCATTATGATTTCGAATCAAAGGTACTTCCCCAGTAGTGCGATACTGGAGGAAACTTTTCTGTCGGACAGAGATGGGAATGTTACGCGATCAGCGCGATTCAAGCCGTGGTTACCATTTAAGATTTAGTTTCACCGGATGTTGAAAGTGTTACTCTGAGGAGTTTGGCATCGTGACGTTGGGTCATCGGTATTCCCCAGTAGCGCGATACTGGAGGAGATTCCTGTCGTGCGAGACAGAAGGTGAAGATGTTACTCTGAGGAGTTTAGCATCATGACGTCAGGTCAGCAGTGTTCCCCAGTAGTGCGATACTGGAGGAAATTTTTCCGTCGGACGGAGATGGAAATAAAATCAAAGGACGCTACGCGATCAGCGCGACAAACGGGGTTCAAATGGAGAAAAGGAAGTGTTGAGGCATTTTCTGGAGATCGGGGTTCAAATGGAGATTGGAGTTGAAGATTATATCCGGGATGAGGTCCGCAGGATTGTCTTCTGTTCATGTGTCACCTTAGACTTGGGCTGAGGCCAACAGAAGTCGTTATAGGTGTCTTCGGAGGAAGAGATGCACATGTTACGTTCCTTTTGTGAAGGTGTACCCTCTCATATGTCGCCCTCAGAGTGGTGTTTGGTGTTATTTCCGACGTTGCCAGCGGAATTATCACGAGAAATTGGAGGACGGGGTTCAAATGGAGAAAAGGAAATGTTGCGACATTTTCTGGAGAGCGGGGTTCAAATGGAGAAAAGGAGACATGAGGTGTTTTCTGGAGAATGGGGTTCACGATGGCGATCACAAGTTATCGTCAGGCGACTGGGGTTCAAAATGGAGAATGGGGTTCATTATTTTGGCAAACAAGATGTTGGGGTTCAAATGCAGTGATCCGGGATCATTTGCGCGAGAAAATTTCGGGGTTCAAGAAAAGAAAAAGAGAGATAATAATCCCCAGCGGATGTGGTGTTCAAGCCATGGTTATCCCTGTGTTACCATTTATTTTGGTATCCAGGTCGACGTTTCTGTTTCGGTGATCAGGCCGACTTTCTCCGTACCAGACGGATTTTTCTTCAAGATTGTTTCTTGGCCGATTCTGACAGGCACTGTTAATTATTTCCCATCAGAGTGCAAATTGTTCGTCTGTTCTTGGTATTCAATCACTCTTCATCCTGATCATCTGAAAGCCGAGGCTATTCATATCGACGGGTTCACAGTGGATTGAATAGGGGCAGCTGTAACACCTCAAAATTTGCCCTCCTCTCTTGGGACTAGCATAACACATTGCATATCACTTCTTTAGGTCATTAGTCATTAGCATGTTGCATATCATATGGCCACAACAAGCAATTCATCCTCCTAAGTCTTGGTCAGAGGATAAGAGGTTGAGATTCAAGCTGAGGGTTTCATTGATTGAATAGATCACTAGCTATCTGAGGGTGGTGGTTCAAATTAGGGTTTCATGATTTCTCAAGGAGATTGAGCTTGATCTTGGTTGAAATGATACATCATCATCATGGTCTTGTTATCATCCAGAAGATTCAAGAGATTGATCAGATACCTTGGGATTAGGGTTTTGACCACTGGTCAACCCTAATCATCTGCATTGGGCCAATCAGGGCTTGGCAAGGAGATGGGGTCTACAATGGATATGGGGATCATCATGTGATTATATTGAGCTTATGGAGGCTAGGGTTTCATCATTGAGCCATGTCATCAGGAGTTTGAGGCTCAACTTGATCAGTGCATGGCCAAATTCATCTATCAGTCAGAAAAGTCAACTGTGGTCAACTGTGCCAAGAATGATGGATGTGGAGGTGGGAGAGGTTAGAGACACTTCATTCATGTTGAAACAAGTTTCATTTGATATTTCAAACATCAAGAATGAAGAAAATAAAGTCAGGAGAAAACTTTCCAAAAATAGAAAGTGACTTGTAATTGAAAGTTTCCAAAAATGGAAAGTTTTTCACCTCAAAATTACATGTCCAAAAATGCTTCAAATGAAATTTTGTTCAACATGAAAGTTGTAGAACTTGCTCTCACCTTTCCAAAAAGTCCAAGAACATGAATTTCTCATGTATGGTTGGCAAGTTATGATCAAATCATTTTCCAAAAATGCCTAAATTCAAGGTGGCATAACTTTCACATGGAATGGCCAAATTGGATGATCTTTCTTTGAGCAAACCACATTTCACATGTACTTTCATGATGCATCATCATATTTCATCAAAAATAATCATGGCAAAAAGTCATTTTTCAAGTAATTCCTTTTGTATTTTTGGTGTGGAATGGTGACTTTTCAAATTACATGGCATTTGCACTTGGGACCTTTTCCAACACATTCCAAATGCCAAATAGAACTTGTTTGCATTGCCATTGTACTGTTACATTGCCTAAATTGGGAAAAGGCTGTTTTGGTTATTTCACTTAAAACTCATTTTCACTAATTTCACTTCATTTGCTAATTGTGATTAAGAAATGGATTAAGGAGTTGGTATAAGAGGTTAATTGTAACAGAATTGATAATGACATTTCATTCTTCAAGATCTAACCAATTTTCCCTCCAATTCTCTCAATTCTCTCCAAAACTTTTTTGACATTTTTCATCATTTCTCACCAAGTTCTGCATCAATTTGGCTCGTTCTTGTTGGATCCATCTTCTACAATCACTCTTGAGGAACTGTTTCACAAGATCAAGGCAAAAAGATTGAGGAATCGTGACTGTTGAAAGCAAGCTCTTCCATGGCATTTTGTTGATTCTTGGATCTGGAGCACAATTGAGCTGAACTACTCATTCCATTCAACTTCCACAACATTGATCTTCATCTGTTTCACCTTCTTGGACTTGGAAACGCGTGATTCAACATCTGCTTCATCCATAAGGTAAATTTTCGATCTCAACCATTGCTTAAATTGTGATGTGGCTTAGATAGATCTTTGATCGTAGAATGCAATGCTGCTTGTGGTTTTGAATTTGGTTGAGTATCGAGAGAGAAATCTTGGATTTAAGTTTGATGTGCAAATGTTCTTTTGTTCGATCCGGTTGATATGTTTAGAGTTAGGTTAAATGCTTGCCATATCCATGATGTACATGCTTAGACGAGTTCAACCATATATGATTTGCTCATTTTGGTGAAGAAATGTTCATAGTCAATTTTCTGGAATTTGTTTGGTGAAGACGATGGAGAACGCGTCCAGATTGGCGTTTTGATTCCATTTGCCTGGCTGTGAATTTTGAAATGCTGTTTACCACGCCTTAGAGCCAATCAGATGGCGCCACCGAATAAATGAAAACGGCGCGTTTTGGTTCCGCTGTAGGATAATTACGAATATGCCATTGTCAATATTATTTCATTTCATATTTCATTTTCTTTTTCATTTTTCATTTCATTTTGATTCATGATCTTTAAAAATCCATAAATCATTCATTTCTTGTCCAAATTTGATGAGACTTTTTGCATTATTCTCCTTTTGATGTGTAGTTTTTTATGGTGATTTTTATTATTTTTGTCCACGTGTGGAAAAATAAATTTCCTAGGGTTTGGTTGAGTGTGTCCAATTTGTGTATACCATGCCATTTCACTCATAAAATGACGATGCTTCCATAGAAATGCTTGAAATTTTACATGCCTATTCTGGACTCTTTGCTGGTGATTTTGATGTATAGTTTGCAATTTTTGGATCCCTGGTTGATGAGATATGAATTCTTGATTAGAGGTGTGACAATTTGTGTCACACCATGCTTGGTGAACTTCATGATTTTATTTGATGTGCTTAGGGACATTGGATTGAGCTAAATTTTTGCATGATTGAGAATATGGATGTTGAGAACACATGGGAATATTTCTGGATTTATTGATGGCATTTCCTATTTGATTGGGATTTTATTTGCTGTTTGGTCATTTGTTGATTTTTTGTGACACATGTTGGCATTTGATTTGTGAAATTATGGTTATTGATTGGATGAATGTGAAATTTGACATGTGAATTCTAGACACATTATAGGTAATTTTGGCTTTGATCCCATTCATTTATCATATTCTGTCACTATTTTATGATTGATGGAAGTTGATGATTGTTTTGATGACTTGTGTTGGCTTGCTTGAACTTGTCTGAACTTTATGATTTTCATTGACCTACTTCCCTTTATCCAAATGAGCTGAAATTTGATATGCTATTCATTCAATGTGTTCTGTTTAGACTTGAACGTTTGTGGAATTTATTGAAATGTTTTGATAATGATTTGATGGTGATCATTCTGTTTGGTCCTTTGAGGTTGCAAATTGCATGTTTTGTGCCTTTTCTTTCATGAAATGATGATGATGAATGATATGAGCATGGGACCAATGGGATTTGTTTCTACTTTGTTTGATTGTGATTTTGATTAATTTTCACTTGCTGTTTTGAATTTTTCACCTCCTTTGGACCCTAGGCTTGTCCTAGTGGTCTTGTTTCTCACTTTTGAATTGTGTTTCAGGTTGAAGAAGCAAATGTTTTAAAGGAGATTAATGCAAGTTGATTGAGTTTGGTTTATATGCTTGTTATGGACTAACTTGGTTTATTTTGTAGGATGCTTGGCTCACTTGAGTTGATTGTGTTGGTGTAAGCCCTAGAGGCCAATACTTTTGGTACTTGTATCGAATTATTTATTAATAATAAAAGGCATTTTTCTTTATTATGTTTGTTTAATAAAGTCCCTGGAATAGATAGTCCATTTAATGTATCAAGTATGACTTAATCATGAGATCACATTAAACATAAGGACACTATTCTTAAAGTTTCTGTAGTCAAGCTTTATTATGAAATGGGATAACATTAAAGCATGGAGACTATTATGTTTGTAGACTGATGATCACGTCTCATGGATCATGGATAAAGAGTTATCAAGTCTTAAACATAGGTATGAATATTAAGAGTAATATTCATACTAGATTGACCTGCTATGAGAATACTATATAGAAAGTTATGCAAAGTGTCATAAGTTATTCTCATGGTGATAATAGTGTATACCACTCTTCGACCTGAAACCACTATGGATCCTAGATGTAGAGTCGAGTGCTTTATTGCTGATCCAACGTTGTTCGTAACTGGATAACCATAAAGACAGTTGATGGGTACTCCACGAAGCATGCTGAGGGACATGAGTGTCCTAGATGGAATTTGCCAATCCTGCTTAACAGGATAAATGTCTATGGGCCCAATATTGAACTGGACAAGGGTGACATGGTCTATACCTTGTGTTCAATATAGACATAAGGGCAAAGGGGTAATTATACACATAATTATTATCACAGGAGGTTTTGTCAGATCACATGACATTTTCGTGACTTGGGTAGCAGTGATGTGTTGCTAGATACCGCTCACTGTTTATTATGTTAAATGCGTGATTTAATATAATTGCCAGCGTCGCAAAAACCTATAGGGTCACACACAAAGGACGGATTGATGAGAGATAGAATAATTAAGGAACATCGTAAGGTACGGTGTACTTAAGCTGAATACGAAATATGGTAAGGTACCAAATACTTAAGTGATTTTGGCATATTATGAGATATAGGCCAAAATGCACTTAAGTGGGCTTTTTGGCTTGAAGCCCACACAAGTGGTTCTATAAATAGAGCTCTTGTGCAGAAGCTTTAAAAAGGGAATACAACACAACTGAAGAGTTGGAATTTCGTATCTCTCTTTCCCTCACTCAAAGCCTTCATTCACAAACAGCTAGCACTACGATTGAAGGAATCCGTTCGTGTGGACTGAGTAGAGACGTTGTCATCATTCAACGTTCGTGATCGCCCCGTGGATTTGCTTCAAAGGATTCGATCATTATCAGAGATCTGCACCAAAGGTTTGAATCGCCACAAGAGGTAACGATTCTATCACTGATCATGCTCATTCGTAAGGATCACTAATGGAGAAAAATTTTAAATTCCGCTGCGCCTTGGATGGCTATTCTCCTTCAGTGGTATCAGAGCCACTTACGAAACCATGAATCTGATAACTGTTTTTGTTCTGTAATAATATGATTAAAGACAGAATGAATCAAAGGTTAAATTGAGATCGATCAAGTTACATATATGTGATATATGTAATCCTAATGCAAAATACATTATATATGATATAGTGTTCTTGTTTCATTCATTCAAACCCTCGATGATTGTTTTCCTTTGAGCGATCAATGGTCATTTGCTTCTTGATCCGACATTAGTATGGTGAAGCAATGACATGTTGATCAATCATACTGAATTAACAATCGAGATGTGTTTGACGGTCTGAAATTGGTGCATCAGGGTTAGTGACGACACAAGGGTTGTGTTGTTAGAGAGTTATGCGATTGGGGTTTGATTGCACAAGAGTTGTGCGTCCTAAACACTTTTCCGAACAGTGTTAACCGGTTAACGCGTATGGTTAACCGGTTAACGTAATACGAAATAATTTTTTTTTAATTTTTGGAACAGTGTTAACCGGTTAACGCATATGGTTAACCGGTTAACGGAATCCGAAATAAAATTTTTGAGATTTTCAAACAGTGTTAACCGGTTAACGCATTTGGTTAACCGGTTAACGCAAGGCAGCAAAGAGTTTTCTAAATGTTTTCAAACAGTGTTAACCGGTTAACGCATATGGTTAACCGGTTAACGCAAGGAAAAATTCACCCGTTCGGCTAGAAAAAGTGTTTTGAAGTATCAAGTGTTGATACGAAAAACGACGTCAATTTTAAATGAATTGTTCATTAAAATTTTCGAGCAGGGGCGCTGCCCCTTCGACCCCGCAAGGGGCGCTGCCCCCTTGACCCCTGTCCGCTGAACGGTCAGCGGAACCACCGTCCACTGACCGGGCAGCGGAACACCCGTTCCCGCTGTCCGGGTAGCGGACCCCCGGCTAACTCTGCGTAGTGTGATCGGTCGTCGAAATTTAATTTGATTTTATTAATTAAAGGAATTAATAATAATAATAAAGTGTTTATTATTGTCTTGTGGTGATCGGTTATGGCCTTAGTTTTCCTTTGTTTTGTTTTGGATTTTAAAATACGACCTGCGTGTCGTGCCTCTCTCTTAAACTCCCAAATGTAACTTCTTTTCTCATCTCACTCCCTCGTATGTAAAACGAGTTTCTTTCATGTAATGTAATGATATGAAGAAAGCAAAGAAGTCAGTGCCAAAGGAGGACAACCTTGAAGATCTTGCTTGGAGAAGCTTAGATCGTTGTAGGTTAGCTTAGGTTCTCTCATTGGCTTGGGAGAACAATTGCGCTAGGGGCCATAACTGTTTCATTTTGTTTGTATGTATGTTGATGCATGTGAATGTATGTTGATGCATGTGAGAGACGGTTTATATGATAAACAAGCCGGTGAGATCAGAAAAATTGCAATTCCCTCAAATTAAATATTAAGTTTATGCTTTCCAAGTTTTAACACTCATCAAGACTAGTAATGGATAATGTAGGTTTCGCCTACGCGAGGTGCATGATCTATATATTAGTAAGGTGCAATGGGATAATTGTAATATCCAACTGTTAAAACAATGGGTCAAACTTAACTAAACAAATTATAATAAGATTATATATATGTTTAGAAGCAAGAGTTGGGAATAATCCATATGATGGATTGGAATAAGGAGTTATTCACCCAATTGAAATTTTCGAGAGTTGTATGAGATACAATTGGAAGGAGTTCCTACCTAAATAACCTAGTTTTGTGTAATCCGCCTAGGCGGACTTAGAACGAAGTGAAATATGGATCTCAACCCACTAGAAAATCTTCCAACGGGATTTTCCGAATCAGATGATGAGGGTCATTTGTTTTGAGTAAAATAGTGGGAGCATGTTTAATTAAAGGCCTAATTAAATATGCCAATGATACTTATATTTTCATTATTTCTTATGTAGATTACCATGACAACAAACACCTCTAACAACATTTTGCGATCGATCCTTGACAAGGAAAAATTGTCTTGGACAAATTTTCTGGATTGGCACCGAAACCTGAGGATTGTCCTCAAACATGATAAAAAGCTGTATGTCTTGGAGACACCTGTTCCTGAAGAGGAACCTCCTAGTTCTGCACCTAAGGCAGAAAGAGATGCTTATAAGAAGCATGTCGATGATGCCAATGAAACTGCTTGTCTCATGCTAGCTACCATGAACTCAGAATTGCAAAAGCAACATGAGAAAATGTCAGCATTCGATATGATCGAACACCTGAAGCTGCTCTATCAAGAGCAAGCAAGGCATGAGAGGTTTGAAGTTTCAAAAGCCCTTTTTCAAGGCAAGTTAGCTGAGGGAGCCTCTGTAGGTCCCCATGTACTCAAGATGATTGGGTATGTGGAAAACCTTGACAGAATGGGTTTTCCCCTCGGAAAGGAACTTGCGACTGATTTGATCTTGCAATCGTTGCCAGATAGATTCAGTCAGTTTGTCCTAAATTTCAATATGAATGATATGGACAAATCGCTTCCTGAGCTGCTAGCCATGTTAAGAACGGCTGAGCAGAATCTGAAGTCAAAAGGGAAGTCCATTCTGATGATCGGAAATGGAAAGAGACAGAATAAAAGGCCCATCAAGCAGGGTGATAAAGGGAAAGGCAAGGAAGTTGTCAAACCCAAACCCACCGTTGCTGCTTTGAAGCCTAGTGGAGGCATAGCAAAAGCAGGCACCTGCTTCCATTGCGGTAAAACCGGACACTGGAAGAGAAACTGCCCAAAGTACCTGGAAGATAAGAAGAATGGAGTAGAGACTTCAACTTCAGGTATTTTTGTTATTGAAATTAATTTATCTACTTCTGTGACATGGGTATTAGATACTGGATGTGGTTCTCACATTTGTACAAATGTGCAGGGACTAAAAAGGAGTAGAAAATTGGCAAAAGGTGAAGTCGACCTACGAGTTGGCAATGGAGCAAAGGTTGCTGCTTTAGCCGTAGGAACTTATGGATTGACTTTACCTAGTGGTTTAATAATTCAGTTAGAGAACTGTTATTATGTACCTGCAATTAGCAGGAATATTATTTCCGTTTCTTGTTTGGACAAGTTTGGTTTTTCATTTATAATAAAGAACAATTGTTGCTCAATTTATTTGAATGATATATTCTATGCTACTGCACAGATGAACAATGGACTATATGTCCTTGATCTTGAAATGCCTATTTATAACATTAATACTAAAAGGATGAAACCAAATGAGTTAAATCCAACTTACCTTTGGCATTGTCGGTTAGGCCATATAAATGAGAAACGCATTTCCAAACTCCATAAAGATGGACTCTTGGACTCTTTTGATTATGAATCATATGAGATATGCAGATCTTGTTTAATTGGAAAGATGACAAAGTCCCCATTCACAGGAAAAGGTGAAAGAGCTAATGATCTTTTGGCCCTCATACATACTGATGTATGCGGACCACTGAACATACCAGCCAGAGGAGGTTTTCAATACTTCATCACATTTACTGATGATTTCAGTAGATATGGTTATGTGTATTTAATGAAACACAAATCAGAATCCTTTGAAAAGTTCAAGGAATTCAAGAATGAAGTACAAAACCAACTAGGTAAGAATATTAAAACTCTTCGATCAGATCGAGGTGGTGAGTATTTAAGCCTAGAGTTTGATGACCATCTAAAAGAGTGTGGGATACTATCCCAACTTACTCCTCCTGGAACACCCCAATGGAATGGTGTATCTGAGAGAAGAAATCGAACCTTGTTGGACATGGTCCGATCCATGATGAGTCACGCCGATCTTCCAAACTCCTTTTGGGGACATGCGCTATTGACAGCAGCTTACACACTTAACCGTGTTCCATCCAAAAAGGTTGATAAAACACCATATGAGATATGGAGTGGTAAGAGACCACATATGTCTTACATGAAGATTTGGGGTTGCGAAGTTTATGTGAAACGACAAATTTCAACTAAGCTTGAGCCCAAATCTGACCAATGCTTATTTGTGGGGTATCCTAAAGAAACAAGAGGATATTACTTCTACAATCCTTCTGAGGGCAAAGTGTTTGTCGCTCGAACTGGAGTTTTCCTAGAAAAGGATTTTATTTCCAAAGGAACCAGTGGGAGGAAAGTAGAGCTTGAAGAAATTCAAGAATCGCAAAGCATTGATACACCTATGGAGGAATTAGAGCAGGAAACACAAGTAGTTGTGGAAGAACAACCTGCTCAAGTAGAACAAGACCAGCGTAGGTCAAGCAGGATACGTCACCTACCTGAAAGATATGGATATCTCATAACAGATCAAGGTGATGTATTACTCATGGATCAAGATGAGCCTGTGACCTACCAAGAGGCCATAACTGGTCCCGAGTCTGAGAAGTGGCTAGAGGCCATGAAATCCGAAATAGATTCCATGTACACGAACCAAGTTTGGAACTTGGTAGAGCCTCCTGTAGGAGTTAATCCTATAGGATGCAAGTGGGTCTTCAAAAAGAAGACTGACATGGATGGTAAGGTACATACCTATAAGGCAAGACTGGTTGCAAAAGGATATAAACAAATTCATGGTGTTGACTATGATGAAACCTTTTCACCAGTTGCAATGCTTAAATCTATTCGAATTTTACTTGCTATCGCTGCATATCATGATTATGAAATATGGCAAATGGATGTCAAAACTGCTTTCCTTAATGGGAATCTTCTTGAGGATGTGTACATGACACAGCCTGAAGGATTTGACATACCAGAAGAAGCCCATAAGATATGTAAGCTACAAAGATCAATCTATGGATTGAAGCAAGCTTCCAGAAGCTGGAATCTTCGTTTTGATGAAACGGTAAAACAATATGGATTCATTAAGAACGAAGATGAGCCTTGTGTCTACAAGAAGGTTAGTGGGAGCATGATCGTGTTCCTGGTATTATATGTAGATGACATATTACTCATTGGAAACGATGTCCCTACCCTGCAACAAGTAAAGACTTGGTTGGGGAAATGCTTTTCTATGAAGGACCTAGGTGAAGCAGCCTATATATTAGGAATCAGAATCTATAGAGATAGATCACAAAAACTGCTTGGCCTAAGTCAGAGTACATACATAGACAAAGTGCTGAGACGCTTTAATATGCATGATTCCAAGAAAGGATTCATACCTATGCAACATGGCATGTGTTTATCAAAAACACAATCCCCTTCAACTAAGGAAGAAAGGGAACGCATGAATAAGATTCCATATGCATCTGCAATAGGATCTATCATGTATGCCATGTTATGTACTCGACCAGATGTCTCGTATGCTTTAAGTGCAACGAGTAAATACCAATCTGATCCTGGTGATGCCCATTGGGTAGCTGTTAAGAATATCCTTAAGTACTTGAGAAGGACTAAGGACTCATTCTTGATATATGGAGGTCAGGAAGAATTGGCTGTAATTGGTTACACCGATGCTAGCTTCCAGACAGACAAGGATGACTTTAGATCGCAATCTGGTTATGTGTTTTGCTTAAACGGTGGCGCTGTGAGCTGGAAAAGTTCAAAGCAAGATACAGTTGCTGATTCTACAACCGAGGCCGAGTATATTGCTGCCTCAAGTGTAGCAAAGGAAGCTGTTTGGATCAAAAAGTTCGTTAGTGAACTTGACATAGTTCCTAGCATTGTGGATCCCATTGGTCTCTATTGTGATAACAATGGTGCTATCGCACAAGCTAAGGAGCCTAGATCTCACCAACGATCCAAACACATACTTAGGCGTTATCACCTCATTCGATAGATAATAGATAGAGGAGATGTGAAAATATGTAGAGTACCTACACTCGACAATATTGCTGACCCACTGACAAAGCCTCTTGCGCAGCAGAAGCATGATGGCCATACTAGATCTATGGGCATTAGGGATATGTCTAATTGGCTCTAGTGCTAGTGGGAGATTGTTGGTGTAAGCCCTAGAGGCCAATACTTTTGGTACTTGTATCGAATTATTTATTAATAATAAAAGGCATTTTTCTTTATTATGTTTGTTTAATAAAGTCCCTGGAATAGATAGTCCATTTAATGTATCAAGTATGACTTAATCATGAGATCACATTAAACATAAGGACACTATTCTTAAAGTTTCCGTATTCAAGCTTTATTATGAAATGGGATAACATTAAAGCATGGAGACTATTATGTTTGTAGACTGATGATCACGTCTCATGGATCATGGATAAAGAGTTATCAAGTCTTAAACATAGGTATGAATATTAAGAGTAATATTCATACTGGATTGACCCGCTATGAGAATACTATATAGAAAGTTATGCGAAGTGTCATAAGTTATTCTCATGGTGATAATAGTGTATACCACTCTTCGACCTGAAACCACTATGGATCCTAGATGTAGAGTCGAGTGCTTTATTGCTGATCCAACATTGTCCGTAACTGGATAACCATAAAGACAGTTGATGGGTACTCCACGAAGCATGCTGAGGGACATGAGTGTCCTAGATGGAATTTGCCAATCCTGCTTAACAGGATAAATGTCTATGGGCCCAATATTGAACTGGACAAGGGTGACATGGTCTATACCTTGTGTTCAATATAGACATAAGGGCAAAGGGGTAATTATACACATAATTATTATCACAGGAGGTTTTGTCAGATCACATGACATTTTCGTGACTTGGGTAGCAGTGATGTGTTGCTAGATACCGCTCACTGTTTATTATGTTAAATGCGTGATTTAATATAATTGCCAGCGTCGCGAAAACCTATAGGGTCACACACAAAGGACGGATTGATGAGAGATAGAATAATTAAGGAACATCGTAAGGTACGGTGTACTTAAGCTGAATACGAAATATGGTAAGGTACCAAATACTTAAGTGATTTTGGCATATTATGAGATATAGGCCAAAATGCACTTAAGTGGGCTTTTTGGCTTGAAGCCCACACAAGTGGTTCTATAAATAGAGCTCTTGTGCAGAAGCTTTAAAAAGGGAATACAACACAACTGAAGAGTTGGAATTTCGTATCTCTCTTTCCCTCACTCAAAGCCTTCATTCACAAACAGCTAGCACTGCGATTGAAGGAATCCGTTCGTGTGGACTGAGTAGAGACGTTGTCATCATTCAACGTTCGTGATCGCCCCATGGATTTGCTTCAAAGGATTCGATCATTATCAGAGATCTGCACCAAAGGTTTGAATCGCCACAAGAGGTAACGATTCTATCACTGATCATGCTCATTCGTAAGGATCACTAATGGAGAAAAATTTTAAATTCCGCTGCGCCTTGGATGGCTATTCTCCTTCAGATTGTGCTTTGCACATTGCATTGTCTGATTATACATTGTCTGTTGATTCTTAACTTGTCTGTTTTGACTTTGTGACTTGAATACTGACTGTATTAGATTGATTTCAGGTACCATAGTCGCTTTAGTTCTTTAAGAACTTGCTGTGCTGCTGCTTGGTTGTATAAACCAATTGAGGTAGACTCTCTTGTCTCCATGTAGTCTGGAAGACCTGGCTTGTTATTTAGCCAGGCAACTGTCTGAAGTCCTCCTTAAGAGGCAATGATTGTGATTGTTTAACTTTGTCCCCAAGCAGGAAAAGACCTTGATTAAGGCAATTGGCAGACACAAGAGGTGTGTAGTCCACCTCCTGCTATTCTGTTGAGTCGTCCCTCTGCTCACACCACTGTGTTGATGCATTGGGACATTAACCCAAGATCAGTTGAGTCAGAGTCACGAGTGTAGAAGGGTTCCTACTTCCTGAACCCACGCTCCTTTGTCTGAAGCTCTCCCTGGCCAGGGATAAGAGCTGTGAAGTCTCATCTTCACTCACCTTTCCTCTGCTTCACCCTGACTCTCAATGTCAGGGTTAAGAGCGAACACTACCCTGTACAGCTGACTTGCCTTGGCAGTCTAACCCTTTGTTTGAGCCCACTTTGACTGGATATAGTGTGTGCTATTTGAAATGTCTGCTTTGCTTTGTTTATGCTTGCATGCTTTGCTTCTTCCTGGTTAGGATTAGCTTGCTGTTGTGCAAGTAGATAGAGAACCATAACATAGGGCAATGATGCATGATAACACCTAGGCTCGAGTACAGCTCCCTAGTAGCGTGTCTCCCTTTGTATCTGGTTAGAATTTCTTTCCCGTTCAGGGGAACTACGTCGCCCTGATCCTCATACCAGATGAGGTACGTAGGCAGGAGACCGTGCGAGGTCTCTCCGGGCACTTTTCTTTCTTTTTGTGTGTGTTCTTGTATGTCAGGATATGGATGTAAGCCCAGCGATTGGCTGTCCGTATCCTGAGTGTGTTTGTTTGGTTCGGAAGCCGATGTAAGTCCAGCGATTGGCGTTCGGGTTCCATGTTTGCCCGTGTTTGTGTGTGCTTTGTTTGGCGTGCGTGAGCCGAACTACGGCAGCTCTGATTCTCGTTCCAGACGAGATACGTAGGCATATGACGCGATGTCCTAGCGAGCCCTCTCCTCTTTTCCCCCACCTGTGTTGTTTTCAGTGTGTGTGTGATGTTTATTTAGCAACCTTTTCTTTCTTTTAGAGCGTGGATCCCGTCGAGTACGACAGACGTGAGGGGTGCTAATACCTTCCCCTTGCGTAACCGACTCCCGTACCCTTTCTCTTTGATCGCGAGACCATGCTTTTTCCAGGTTTACTCTGAGCGTTTCCTTTCCCTCTGTTGGGATAAATAACGCGCGGTGGCGGCTCTGTGTTGTTTTTGTTTCAGCCCGCCGGTTGTTTTTCGCGGATGCGACAATGATCTTAGTTGCTTCGATTTGACCTCAAAGCAACTCAATCTTGTTGCCTACATTGGTAGGACTTCAGACAACCAAAAATCAAGAAGAATTATGGAGAATTGAGTGAGAATCAAAGAAAATAAAAAAATGATAAAATCACCTCCATTGCAGGTTTAGATGGCCACAATCTTGCTTCCAACTTCACTTAGCCTTGCTCTGGATGCTTGATAGAGTAGAATTGAATAAAAAAGGAAGCAAGACTCTTGGATATTTGAATCTCAAAATAGTGGAGATTCAAACTCGATTTCCAATGGAAATCCTTAAGGTTATCTTTTGAATGAGAGGGTTTAGGGATGGGGATTCAAAGCTGGCGCGCAAGTGTCCTCAATTCTGACTGAAAGGGTCTCTATTTATAGCCAAGGCATTGTTATTTGCGCACTTGTTTCAAAATTTCAAAAATAGCAACTTCACTTTGCATGGATGCATGGGCGTGTGATAGGCCCATGTAATCATTCAATCATGTCCAAAATCATGTACAAACATTGCTGAAGTCATGTTAGCAAGCCATGCATTTGTGTATGGAAGATGCAAGTTCAATTATGCCAAATGGTGGTCCAACTTTAAGCCATACGTAAGTCCTTCATACTTTGTCCAAATGTGATAAATTTAAACTTTTTGGAAAGGTTAGATCAAGAGGAACAACTTTCATTTTGAATTTTTTTTTATTTGAAGCGTAGATAATGATAAATTTTGAGGTGGAAGTTTGGAAAATCAAACATATAAAAAAAAATTCTAAGTGTCAAGCCATATGTTCACTTTTTCCACCTTGGCTAACTTTTTATATGAGCTTCAAATGAGAAAAGTTCCTTCATTAAAGTTGTATCTCTCTCAAACTACTTTAAGATGTTCACAAATTTGACCTCATTTGGATTTAGTCTGAAGGAGTTATACATTTTAGAAGTTGAGGAAAATCACTTGTTCAATGGTATTCACCCAAAATGACCTACAATGTCTCCTCATATCACATGCATTTAAAAGTTTAATTTGATCTTCCTCCAAACATAAAAGTTGAATTAGACATCTTGAATTTGATCATGAAACTTGAATGGCTTTCATATCATAAAAATTGAGCAAGTTATGGTCTTGGGAAGTTGACCTCCAAATTAGGGTTTAGACAAAATGACCTATAATCTTTCCCCATAAAAAATGACTTTCCAACCAAAACTATCTCTAGACCTCAACATGAAAGTTGTTTGGAACGCCATTCAGAGTAAAGTTTCTCTTGGAATCATTTTCATATGATAAAAATTGTAGGAGATAGGGTCTAGGGAACCCCGGTTTTGATCAGTTGAATTCCTCTGGTCAACCACCATGAACCAACTTGCTAGCTTGCTATTCTCTTGACTTTTGGGACTCATGGAGGATAATATATGCATAAGATAATGAAATGTGAAGTATCCCTTGAAATATTTGATCAATTGTTGAAGAAGCTTGTTGAAGAAGTCACATAAGATACCCAGATGAATTAGGGTTTCCAAGGCAAACCAATTCCAAACTCTTACGATTTCTTGATCAAAATAACATGTGAAGATCATGGGGATCCACATATGATGCTTAGAGCCACAATAAGCCATTTCTTGATTGAGCTCCTTGCATTGAGGGTCTTAAACCCTAGATATGAGCTTGATAGATCAAAGGTGAGCATGTGCACTACCTACAAAAAGAGTCAAACTATATAATGGCATATTTTTGGTATTTTGGTTAGTAAATGATAAGAAAATAAAATATGATACAATCACATGGTGCTTGATGATCTCTCCCAATGCCAATCCAATGAATGAAGTGTGAGGAGGATGCCAAGATGTGATCCCAATGCTAATTCATATGATAATAATAGCATGAGGGATCTTAGGATCAAAACTGGGTTCTTACAGCTGCCTCTATTTAAGGATATTCTAGATGAGGAGGTGAAGGTTAGAATCTTCGTATCGACTCAGTAGAATGGACTTAAATAACAACATATAGAAGCAAATTTTGGTCCCTAAGAGACCTCATGATGCATATGATATGAATGTTTAAAAGGAATCTTTGTGGGGAAAATATTGCCACAAAGGAAAAGAATTTGGAGAGACTGAAAATCCACAGGAGCATAATGAATTCCATAAGGGAAACTCACTGGGGAGACAGAGACTCTGGGGGATAAAAAGTTGTGCGTAGGCCAGGCTACGACTTAAAAACAACTGGGGAACTCGAGGTATTCCATGAAAATAAATCAATGGAAAGACTCAGCCGGGGAAGAAAAGGAACATCTGCGGGGGGAAACGAGTAGATCAACATCAAACTGAAATACTCGATCCAGATAGGAAAAAGTGATTTCGCTGCAAAAATGCGCACTAAAACTCAACTAGGAAAGAAAAGATCTTCATCACATGAGGAGCAGAATTATATTATCCATTACCGATGACTGGGTAAAGGATAAAAAGATCTGACAGGGAGGACATATGTTACCGATTAGGGTAAACATATCAAGGATGGCTTGCTAAAGGCAACCAGGAGGTGTATTCATTACTGGTTACTGAGTAAGAATAAACTGCTGGGAAAAAGCCAAAATCGGGTTTACAACTACCAGTTACTGGGCAGAAGACCAAAGGGAGAGAATATCCGTCACTAGTTAAAGTGAACATATCAAGGATAGACTCAGAGGAAAGAAAATCTGTCATCGGTTAGGATGAACATATCAAGGATAGACTTGCCTGGGGAAATTAGGAAGGATATCCGTCACCGGTTAAGATGAACATATCAAGGATAAACTGCCTGAGAAAGTAGGAATTACATCTATCGAATACATGATAGAATACCAACAAGAGAATATCCGTCATCAGTTAAGATGAACATATCAAGGATAGATTCAGAGGAGAAAATTATGAATTATATCTATCGAATACAGGATATAATACCACCAAGAGAATATCCATCACCGGTTAAGATGAACATATCAAGGATAGACTCTGCAAAAGGGAAAAAAAGGATTTACAACTACTGGTTACTGGGCAGAAGACTGCAAAGAGAAGGAAACCTGTCACCGGTTAGGATGAACATATCAAGGATTAACTCTCTAGGGAAGAAATAGGGATTATAACTACCTTTTTACTGGGTAGAATACGAAAAAGAGAATATCTGTCATCGGTTAAGATGAATATATCAAGGATAAACTCAAAGTAGGGGAAGAAAATATCCGTCATCAGTTAGGATGAACATATCAAGGATAACCTTCCTAGGAGACATGAAAACATATCCGCTGAGGAAACAAGGTGGCTCTCGCCGGGTATTGGGAAAAGAGACAATACTTGCAAACTAAGAATAATATTACCAGTTACTGGGTAATAGACTCTTAGGGAACCAAAAGCATCTATCTAGGTAAGATCTAGAAAGAAACGGTCAATCAAAGACTCAACCCAATGAGGATATAACTCAAGGGGAAAGAGAAAGGTTAAAGTTTTTCTGCTTAATGGGCTGACACTCTACAATTGAAAGAGGGCAGAAAAACCAAATATGCATGGGGGAAAAGTATACCACCATAGCAGAGGATCAAAATGAACAATACATCACCAAGTGTAATAATGCAATAATGAAATTATATATATATATATATATATATATATATATATATATATATATATATATATATATATATATATATATATATTAGAAAAATTAGTAAAAGCTGTTATATTTTATTTATCAGCCTTAGTTGGTTTATATAGTGAAGATACAATAATTACAATTTATTTTATCCTTAATTGAGAATAAAGAAAAATAAAGGTAGTATTAAAGACAATAATAAAATCAGAAATAATATATTTTCCAACACCCCCCTCAAGTTGGTGCATAGATATCTATCATGCCCAACTTGTCTATCAAATACTCAAAAGTAGGCCTTGCCAAGCTTTTGGTCAGGATATCCGCAGTTTGTTGGCTTGAAGTCACGAAGGGTAGACATATGATTCCCGCATCTAACTTCTCCTTTATGAAGTGTCGATCAATCTCGATATGTTTGGTTTTGTCATGTTGAACTGGATTATGAGCTATGCTAATAGCAACTTTACTGTCAGAGTACAATTTCAATGGAAGCTCAATTTTCATCTTAAGTTCTTCTAGGACTCTAAGGATCCATAATCCTTCACAAATACCTTGAGACATAACACTAAACTCGGCCTACTGCACTACTCCTTGCTACAACTCCTTGTTTCTTGCTCTTCCATGTCACAAGATTACCCCAAACATAGGTACAATATCCAGATGTTGATCTTCTATCTGTGACTGAACCTGCCCAATCGGCATCAGTGAAGATAGACACATTTTTTTCACTAGTCTTCTTAAAAAATAATCCTTTTCCAGGATTTCCCTTCAAATATCTCAGTATCCTATATACTGCCTCAAGATGTTCCTCGAAAGGAGAATGCATAAACCGACTCACTACACTAACTGAGAAAGCAATATCAGGTCGGGTGTGTGACAAATAAATCAATTTCCCAACCAATCTCTGATATCTCCCAGTATCAACAGAAACATTGCCTTCTCCCCAAAGTTTAGCATTAGGATCCATAGGGGTATCTGCAGGACGACATCCACTCATTCCTGTTTCTTTCAACAAGTCTATAATGTATTTCTGCTGTGAAACCACAATACCATTTTTTGACCGAGCAATCTCCATACCTAGAAAATATCTCATGAATCCCAGATCCTTGATTTCAAAGTCTACTGCCAATTTCTCTTTTACTCTTGCCATTTCCACTGTATCGTCTCCAGTAAGGACAATATCATCAACATAAACAATCAGGACAACAACTTTCCCATCGTGGGAGAATTTTGTGAACAAGGTGCAGTCAGCCTGTCCTTGGATGTACCCTTGTTTCTTCATGGACTAAGTGAATTTTTCAAACCAAGCTCTAGGGGACTGCTTTAATCCATACAAAGACTTATTTAGTTTGCACACATTTGATCCAAATTTGTTTTCAAAGCCAGGAGGAATGTCCATATATATTTCTTCTTCTAGATCACCATTAAGAAAGGCATTCTTAACATCTAACTGATGCAAAGGCCAATCCAGGTTAGCAACAAGAGACAAAAGAATTCTGACAGTGTTCAATTTTGCAACAGGAGCAAATGTCTCCGAGTAATCTATACCATAGGTATGAGTAAAGCCTTTAGCCACCAAGCGAGCCTTGTACATTTCAATTGACCCATCTGAATTATACTTCACAGTAAACACCCATTTGCATCCAACTGTCTTCTTGCCATCTGGTAGTGGCGTAACACTCCAAGTTTTGTTCTTTTCTAGAGCTTTCGTCTCCTGAAGTACAGCTTCCCTCCACTTTGGAATTTCTAGAGCAACCTGTACACTTTTTGGAATTTCTACACTAGACAATTTTGAAGTGAAGGCAGACATAGATGAAGACAAATTTGAATATGATATAAAATTGGACATGGGATGTTTAGTGCAAGATCTGACAGGTTTTCTAATGGCAACAGGATCATCTATATTAGGATACAAAATACGACTCTCAGAAACAGAGATAGACTTACCTTTTCTTTTGTTAGGAAATTGATCATTCCCCGGTTCAGATTCCTGGCAGTGTTGAGATATGGACTTGTCCTTTCCTTTATGGTGCTTTTTCACAAAAACCTTTCCTTTCCAAGTCCCGTTTCCTAATTCAAATTTGTTTTAATGAAGTGACTCATTATTTTGTGGCATTTCAATTATATCATCATTATCATCGTTTTCAGGATTCTCATTATTTTCTACAAGAGAAAATGTAGGCTCGGATTCACAAGGTTCCTTACTCATGACAGGAGTAGGATCAGATAAAGAATTGCAGCCATTTTCTGTTGGTGCAGGTGTAAAAAACTTAGAATTTTGTGATATTGGTAAATATAAGTTATTTAAAAAACTCATGTCCTCAATTTGAAACGAGTCTTCGTTTATCTCCCCCCCCCCTTGAAGATGAGTGTCATCAAAAAAAGGATTATTTTCAAAGAATGTAACATCCATAGTGACAAACATTTTCTTATTTTTTGGATCAAAATATTTATATCCTTTTTGGGTTGGGGAGTATCCAACAAAGACACATTTTATAGCACGTGGCTCAAGTTTTCCAACATTTTTATGTTCATGAACAAAGGCTGTGCAACCAAAGATTTTTAAAGTCAAATAAGTTAAAACACGAGTACTAGGAAAACATTCTTTGAAGACGTTAATAGGAGTTTGAAAATTGAGAATTTTGGAGGGCATTCTGTTAATTAAATACGCAGCTGTTAAAACAGCTTCGTCCCACAAATAATTTGGTACTTTATTTGAAAAAAGTAGAGCTCTAGCAACCTCTAGTAAATGTCTATTTTTCCTTTCGGCCACTCCATTTTGTTAAGGAGTATTAGGACATGAACTTTGATGAACAATCCCATTTTTTAGAAAAAAATCACCCAGGATAGTGTTAAAATATTCTTTGCCATTATCACTTCTAAAGATTTGGATATTTGTTTGAAATTGGTTCTGCACCATTAAAACAAAATTCTTTACAGCCTGACAAACATCTGATTTTCCCTTTAACAAGTACACCCAACATACTCTTGTATGGTCGTCTATAAATGTGATAAACCATTTTTTGAGAGAGAGTGTACTTGTACGGTTAGGGCCCTAAACATCACTGTGTATAATAGAAAAAGGCTTTGATGGTTTATAAGGTTGTATTGAAAACCGGGAACGATGATGCTTTGCAAATTCACATGCTTCACATTTAAACGAAGAAAAGTTTTTATTGTGAAATATCTTAGGAAACAAGTGTTTTAAGTAACGAAAACTAGGATGACCTAATCTTAAATGCCATACCATAATGTTGTCATCTTTATTATTCAAAACGGAAAAAGACTTAAAGCAGGAACTTATTGTTTTTGAAGGTAGTTGTGATGCAGATCCAATTTCAAGGTAGTAGAGTCCTCCACTCTCCTTAGCACTGCCAATCATCTTCCCCGAGTTCAAATCCTGAAAGACACAGTGAGATCGGAAAAAATTAGTTTGACAATTTATATCTTGGGCTAATTTACTCACGGATATTAAATTACAAGATAAATTTGGAACATGAAGGACATTTTTAAGAGTTAACATTTGAGACAACACAACCGACCCTTTACCTGCAATGGCTGAAAAAGAGCCATCTGCAATATTTATTTTTTGATTACCTGCACATGGACTATATGAAGAGAACAAAGTAGATTCACCTGTCATGTGATCGGAGGCTCCTGAATCTACTATCCAAGTATGACTGGGACTGACACTAAGAAATGCAGAATTACCTTTTGTTGCTATAGAGCAAGAAGGGGTTGGAGACTCAAGGAGTTTGTACAGTCTGTCTAGTTGCTCCGTAGTGAATGGGAACTGAGACGGAAGAGATTGCTGCCCTTGATCAGAATTACTAGCCTGAAATGCACGACCACTTTTCTTCTTCCAGTTAGGAGGTTTGCCTTTGAGCTTCCAACAAGTTTCACGTGTATGCCATTCGCGCTTGCAGTGATCACACCAAGGAACTTTGTCTGACCTTCTTCCCTCGTCAAGGTTCCTAGTAGGCAGAGCTGAGCCTTCAGATTCAGAATTTCGCTGTGTCTTACCCATCATAATTCCTTATCATGCCTCTTCCCTTCTTATTTCTGTAAAAATTTCACGAAGAGTTGGCAATGGTACTTTTCCTAAAACTCTACCTCTTACCTCATCTAGGTCTTTATTGAGCCCAACGAGAAACATGAATACACGATCATTTTCTTGCCTCTTGAGAAACAAAACATTGTCTTCTGTACACCTCCACTTGTCATCATAATAGAGATCTAACTCTTGCCACAGTGTTAACAGTTCATTGTAATAAGCAGTTACACTCCTGTCACCTTGTTTCGCATGCCATAACTTTGATTTTAAACCAAAAATTTGAGAGGAGTTTTGAATATCAGAGTATGTTTCCTTAACAGCTTCCCAAACATCCTTTGCAGAAGGTAAAAACATGTAAGGCTTACCTATTCTAGTTTCCATAGAGCTTACCAGCCACGCAATAATCAAGGAGTTTTCTGACTTCCATTGTTTGTAACGAGGGTCTCCTATTGCCGATTCAGCTACTGCTCCTGTTAAGAAATCAATTTTTCCTTTGCTATCCAATACCAATCGAACGGTTTGAGCCCATTCATTGTAGTTATTCCCATTCATTTTAGGGATATTGACCTTGAGGGAGTATGAGGAACCCTCTCGATCATTACCGCATATGTTGGAATAACCGTCACCAAAAACAATGTTGTTCCTGTTTCCATTGTTGTCGTCATTACTGCCACTGTTTATGACCACCGACTGTTCCTTATGTACACCATTTCCACGGCTGAAGCCCGAATCAGATTGCTGTTGGTCGCCATTACTGCCACTGTTTATGACCACCGACGATTCCTCATGTACACCGTTTCCGCGGCCACCGCCGTTTCCACGGCCACCGCCCGAATCAGATTGTGGTTGGTCGCCATGGTTGGATCCAGTGTAGGCTTGTGATAGGGGAGACCACATGTTATTGTCATTCACCATAGGAGGTTAATAGAGTATGTGAATTGGGTCAAAAAATATGTTCAGGGAAACTTTATGGTAACCCCTAACCCAACAAAAATAGGTTGAGGAAAGCTTTCACGGTAACCCCTAACCCAGTGCTCTTGACCATATTAGAAAAAATTGGTAAAAACTGTTATATTTTATTCATCAGCCTTAGTTGGTTTATATAGTGAAGATACAATAATTACAATTTATTTTATCCTTAAATGAGAATAAAGAAAAATAAAGGTAGTATTAAAGACAATAATAAAATCGGAAATAATATATTTTCCAACAATATATATATATATATATATATATATATATATATATATATATATATATATATATATATATATATATATATATATATATATATATATATATATATATATATATATATATATATATATATATATATATATATATATATATATATATATATATATATATATATATATGTATATGTATATATGATGATTATGTTGACAAAACGATCGCAAAGGATACAAACGTCACGAGTTTGAATCATCAATACAACTCCTAGCCAATCCTCACAGGAGGGAAATAACTGCTGGAGAGAGATCAAACGTCTCAAAGGCTCAATCCTGGATGGGGAAAGCACAAGGAGAGGATCCATTGAGGAAACTGCTACAAACTCTGCGGGGAATTTTAGGTCAACACCATATCAAATGGGTGACAACCCTGCAAGGGATAACCATAATAGCTGCTCAAAATCAGGAGTAACTCTGACAACTTGCGTGGAAGCAAAATTCTGTCGAATCCATGCAAACTGCCGAAATAACGCGCCTATAACTCAATGGAGGCCAACAAACTCGGCTGGGGAAGCCAACAAAACTCGGTTGCTGAAAAGCTGTGGAGGATGAAATAGGGATCACGTCCACTGCTGGGGGGAGAACCAATAATGCTATACATTTAGGGCTCACCGTTTTTCAATCCAATGTTAATATTCCTTTAAATGATATTGATTGCTTAAAGTAACTGCTTTTATACATTTAAGAAAACATGATTTTGATTTAAAATTTAATTTCAAACATGATCATAATAAAATTTAAATCTATTTGGCTGAGTAATAAATAAGAGTAGAAATAATTGGATAAAAGCTCAATTTTATTTAATAGGATGATAGTGTGTAAATGACAAGACTCCATAGATCTTTACAAAAGTTAAAAAAATGGTAATTTACATGGAAAAGGGCTACATTAAATACAATGGTCACTAATCCTTCTACCAGCTTTTGATATCCACTGTGTTCTTGGCGTCTCCACTGGAGATGGTGAATTAGAATTGACTGACTTGCTCAAGAATGCCTTCAAAACTGAAGATCAGCAGGATGCAACTACTTGCCATAATCCCTAATTTTTGCATAAATTTCCCCAAGGTGGGGTACTCAATTTATCGGGATAATTTTTCTATTTTATGCCTCTAACTTTTGCCTGGATCGCCCTTTCGGGTTTTCAATCCACCGAGATGCTCACTTTTGCCTAAGCCACCCTTTCGGGTTTTCAACTTAGCGAGCTATTCTTTTCTTTTTTAGGCGAAGTATTTCTTGACTGCATCTGCGTTCACAGGACGAGTGAACTCTTCACCATCCATAGTTGTAAGAATCAAAGCACCGCCTAAAAAGGATCTCTTAACAACATATGTGCCTTCATAATTAGGAGTCCATTTTCCCCTAGCGTCGGGTTTGAAAGATATAATCTTCTTGAGAACAAGACCACCTTCTCTGAATACATGAGGTCTAACCTTCTTATCAAATTCTTTCTTCATCCTTTGCTGGTATAACTGACCATGATACATGGCCGTTAACCTCTTCTCTCCAATTAAATTCAACTGGTCAAACCTGTTCTGACACCATTCAACCTCAATCAACTTGGCTTCCATCAAGACACGCAATGATGGGATCTCAACCTCTACCGGGAACACAAATCCATGCCATAAACAAGTGAGAAAGGGGTTGCCCTTGTTGAAGTGCGGGTGGATGTATGATACCCATGCAAAGCAAATGGGAGCATCTCATGCCAATCTTTGTACGTCACAACCATCTTCTGGATGATCTTCTTGATGTTCTTGTTTGCAGCTTCAACAACCCCATTCATCTTAGGTTTGTAGGGAGAAGAATTATGATGTGCAATCTTGAAGTCATTACAAAGAGCTTCCACCATATTGTTATTCAAGTTCGATCCATTATCAGTAATGATCTTACTTGGCACACCATAACGACATATAATATGATTCTTGATAAACCTCACAACAACTTGCTTGGTTACATTCACATACGATGCCGTTTCAATCCACTTTGTAAAGTAGTCGATAGCCACCAAAATGAAACGGTGTCCGTATGAAGCTTTAGGCTCAATAATGCCAATCATATCAATTCCCCACATGGAGAAGGGCCATGGAGAGAAAATGACATTCAACAACGTCGGAGGCACATGAATTTTATCTGCATATATTTGACACTTGTGGCATTTCTTCACAAACTTGCAACAGTCATATTCCATTGTCAGCCAATAGTAACCTGCTCTCAACATCTTCTTAGCCATATCATGTCCATTGGAATGAGTACCAAAGGAACCTTCATGGACTTTAGTCATCAATAGGCTTCGTGTCTATCCACGCATCTAAGCAAAACCATATCGAAATTTATCTTGTAAAGCACATCACCATTCAGATAGAAATTGCCGGCTAATCTCCTCAAAGTCTTCTTGTCTTTCAAAGATGCCCCAGGCGGGTAAATCTGACTTTGAGGAAACACTTAATATCAAAATACCACGACTTCTCATCCTTGACCTCTTCAACAACAAACACATGAGCTGGCCTATCGAGACGCATCATGGTCAAATTGGGAACTATATTCCAATACTTCACCATAATCATTGAAGCCAACGTTGCAAGAGCATCTGCCACCCGGTTTTCATCTTGAGGGATATGATGAAATTCAACCTTTGTAAAGAAAGTTGAAATCCTCCTCGCATAATCTCTATATGGTATCAAACCGGGTTGATTTATCTCCCATTCACCTTTGATTTGATTCACAACCAAAGCTGAATCTCCATAGACGTCCAAATATTTGATTCTGAGATCAATGGCCTCTTCAAGCCCCATAATGCAAGCTTCATACTCATCCATATTATTTGTACACTTGAAAGTCAATCTAGCTGTAAATGGAAAATGCGTGCCTTGAGGAGTAATAATCACTGCCCCAATGCCATTACCATACTGATTAACAACTCCATAAAATACCATGCCTCAACGGGAACCAGGTTCTGGCCCTTCTTCAAGCAATGGTTCATCAAAATCTTTCATCTTCAAGTACAAGATCTCTTCATCAAGAAAATCATACTGTACTGACTGATAATCTTCTATCGGTTGGTGAGCCAAATGGTCAACCAAGACACTACCTTTAATCGCTTTCTGAGATCCAATATCATACTCTGATAACAACATCTGCCAACGGGAAATCCTCCCAGTTAAAGCGTGCTTCTCAAAAATATACTTGATTGGATCCATTTTAGATATCAACTAAGTGGTATGATTCAACATCTACTGGCGCAGACGCTTAGCAGCCCAAGCCAATGCCCAACAAGTCTTCTCTAGAATAAAATACCGAGTCTCACAGTCGGTGAATTTCTTACTGAGGTAGTAAATAGCATACTCTTTCTTTCCAGTTTCATGTTGCTGACCAAGAACACAACCCATACTCTCATAAAGCACAGTCAAATACATGATCAACGGTCTTCCTTCAACATGCAGAGACAGAATCGGAGGAACAAGCAGATATTCTTTGATACTATCAAAAGCTTTCTGGCAGTCTTCGGTCCTATCACAAGACTAATCTTCCCGAAGAAGCTTGAATATAGGCACACATGTGGCAGTCATGTGTGAAATGAATCTTGAGATATAATTCAAGCGGCCGAGAAAACCTCTGACTTGCTTCTCAGTTTTTGGCGCATGCATCTCTTATATTACTTTGACCTTGGCAGGATCAACTTTAATACCCTTCTCGCTGAGAATAAAGCCCAACAACTTACCAGAACGAACACCAAAAGTACACTTATTGGGATTCAAGCGGAGTTTATACTTTCTCAAACGCTGGAATAGTTTCAATAAATGTTCAACATGTTCCTCTTCATTAATGGATTTGGCAATCATATCATCAACATAAACTTCGATCTCTTTATGCATCATATCATGAAAAAGAGTAGTCATTGCTCTCTTGTAAGTTGCACTAGCATTCTTTAAACCGAAAGGTATCACTCTATAACAGAATGTTCCCTATGGTGTAATGAATATGGTCTTCTCCATATCCTCAAGTGCCATTTTAATCTGATTATAACCGGAAAATCCGTCCATAAATGAAAATACTTTGAATTTAGCTGTATTATCTACCAACATATCAATGTGTGGCAGAGGAAAATCATCTTTCGGACTGGCTTTATTCAAATCTCTATAATCAACACACATACAGACTTTTCCATCTTTCTTCGGAACAGGATATTGGCCACCCACTATGAATATTCAGCAGTAACAAGGAAACCCACATCAATCTTCTTCTTCACTTCCTCTTTGATCTTTACTGCCATATCAGGATGAGTCCTTCTCAATTTCTGCTTGACTGGCGGGCATTCTGGCTTCAACGACAATCTATGCTCCACAATCTCAGAATCTAAACCAGGCATGTCTTGATAGGACCATGCAAACACATCTGAATACTCTCGAAGAAGCTCAATCAACCCTTTCTTAACCTCTGGACACAATCAAGACCCGATCTTGACTTCCTTCACATCATCCTCGGAACCCAAGTTGACTAGCTCAATCTGCTCTTCAAAAGGCTGAATGGATTTTTTCTTGCGCTCAAGTAGACAAGACAATTCATCAGATATTTCTTCATCACTTTCTTCCTCGGCCTCAAACACAGGGAATTCAAAGTTTGGAGAAGGAGTAGGATCATTGTATTCAATGGGTTTAGGAACCAACCTGCATAATGATTTGATATTTTGATTTTAGAGAAGTGAATTGGTGACCAAATATTATGCAGATAGACAAATATATTTATTTATTCATTTTTTTTGTGATTACCATTTTTCAGAAAAGCAAAAAGTAAAAATAAAACATCATAGATGTGGATGAATAGAATTGCATTTTATTGATGATCAAATTTGAAAGTGCCCAACAATGTTCACTTCCCCCTAAGGCATAGGGGAAGGATTTTTCAAAAATAATAAAAGCAATTACTTAGAACGATGCATAATAACAGGAATATCGACAACAATCCAATTGTTGTAAGCCTTTCTATGCATCACAAAATTGGTGCAGTCTTCATCTTCATCCCCCTCGATCACAACAACTAAGTGTTGTTCATTACCATGAATGAACCCTCCACTACGGAAACTGGGTTGCACATCTTCAACTCTAATCACAGACGAACTTTGTTGGAATCCCAAACCGGCTCTGCTTTGGTTGTTGGCGACCTTTACCATCCGGCCCCACTGATCAGAATTACCGCCTTCAACAATCTTCTGTGCGTCTTTAAAAGAGGACATAGGTGCCCCAATTCTCTTTTCTTCAGCAATAGATAGATTTTGGAACGGAGTTCCAACCTCATCCTCAACTTCTACGTAAGAGAAAGACGATAGGTGACTTACCAACAAAGCCTTCTCTCCACCGACAATCACAAGTTTCCCATTCTTAACAAACTTCAACTTCTGATGCAGAGTTGACGTAACAACTCCCGTTTCATGTATCCATGGCCTTCCTAACAAGCAGCTATAGGCCGAGTGGATATCCATTACTTGGAAAGTAATTTGGAAGTCACTCGGACCTATCTTCACAGGAAGGTCCATCTCACCAATCACGGTCTTGTGAGAACCATCAAAAGCTTTGACGATCACGCCACTGTACCTTATCGGAGCTCCTTGATACGACAATCTAGAAAGAGTTGATTTTGGGAGTACATTCAATGAAGATCCGGTGTCAACCAATACATTTGACAGAGCATCTTCCTTGCAATTCATTGATATGTGCAATGCTAAGTTGTGATTTCTGCCTTCCTCGGGAAGTTCTTCGTCATAAAAGCTCAAATTATTGCAGGAAGTGATGTTAGCCACAATATGATCGAACTGATCCACCGTAACATCGTGCTCTACATAAGCTTGCTCCAATACCTTTTGCAATGCTTCTCTGTGCGCTTCAGAATTCATAAGCAGAGACATCACTGAAATCTTGGAGGGAGTTTGGAGTAGCTGCTCCACCACATTAAACTCGCTCTTCTTGATTAAACGGAGTACCTCATCATCATTAGACTTCAAACTGCTGGATTCACTAGACTGACATCTTGGAGCACTAACTGGATCAACTGCAGGCACTTCAACCTTCTTACTGACAGATGCATCTTCTACACTCTTCGGGAACACAAACCCAAAAACTTGACCACTACGGGTCACCTTCGTAACATCAACAATGCTCACAACAGAACTGGTCATAGGGAAAGGAACTTCTTGACCATTCTCTAACATAGTAGCATTATACTGGTACGGAATAACTCTATCGGATGCATACGGGATAGGGCCCTCTAACCGTATTACCAACGGCGATACCGATCTGACACTATTACTGTTGCTGCTGTCAAACTGGATCACCACTCTCTCTGGTGTGACGAATATTGACACTATTACATTCACATCGTCACCTAAGTTACGGGACTGAAGAATCTGGATCATACCTTCATCCATCAACCTCTGGATGTCTCTCTTCACAACTACACAACCTCGGGGGTTAACACTGCAAATTGCACAACCATCATGGTCATGCTCACAATCACTCACCATACAGATATCCTTGTGCATTGTCACTAAAGACCTTCTAATGAAACGAACATCATATACTTTGAACTCCCCAAGACATCCATCTACCATATTGACAGAAGGATTACCATGAGCAGGTAGTAGGTTTGCTTTGACATTCGGCGCATGTTCCTCAAAGGACACCATCCCACTCTTAACCAATTTCTGCAACAGTTCTCAATATCATGGCCAGGAGCCCCTTGGTGAAAGGCACAGTGAAGCCCTGGCTTGTACCACCATCGAAGTGGTTCAGAAATCTGTGGAGGATTTCTTGGTTGTAGAAGGTTCTTGAGAACCAATGATGGATACAATTCAACATAAGTCATAGGAATCGGGTCGAAAGAGACCTTCTTCCTCTCGAAATTCTGTTGTTGTTGATTATGGTTGTTGTTGTTGTTGTAGTTGTTTGATCTTTGTTGCGGCGGTTGTTGCTGTTGTTGTTGAACTGGCATTGATTGATTATTTGAAAAGACTTGATGATGGTGTTGACGGGGTTGTGGAATCCTTCTAACATGAGGCCTCCTCTGCCTCCCAACGGATACTGCGTTAGTCTCGCCTTCTTTCTTTCTGGAAAACCCACTGCCGTACTTCTTGCTAGACGAAACCTCCTCTTTAGACAACTGTCCCTCTCAGACACCTTCTTCTAATCTCATCCCCATGTTTACCATTTCAGTAAAATCACTGGGGGCACTAGCAATTATCTTCTCATAGTAGAACGAGCTCATGGTCTTGAGAATAATCTTGGTCATCTCCTTTTCTTTCAAAGGAGGAGTAATCTGAGCAACAAGTTCTCTCCATCGCTGAGCGCACTCTTTGAACGTCTCCTTATCCTTCTGAGACAATGACCTCAACTGGTCCCTATCTGGTGCCATATCTACATTATATTTGTACTGCTTCACAAATGCTTCACCCAAATCATTGAACGTGCGAACACTCGCACTATCCAAACCCATGTACCACCTCAAAGCAGCACCAGTCAGACTTTCTTGGAAATAATGAATCAATAACTGATCATTATCAGTTTGCGTCGACATCTGTCTAGCATATATGACGAGATGACTGAGTGGACAGGTGTTCCCCTTATACTTTTCAAAGTCAGGGACTTTGAACTTCATCGGGATTTTGACATTGGGAACCAAGCAGAGTTCAACAGCACTCTTACCGAACAAATCTTTTCACCTCAAGGTCTTCAACTCCTTTCGCAGCTCAAGGAATTGGTCTTTTATTTCATCCATCTTTTCATAGACATCCAGACCCTCAGACGGATCGGAATGATAGATGGTGTCCTCAACACAAGGCAAAGTATGAACAATCGGTGGTGGCACGGACATGACCGAGCTAGATGTTGGCATAGAAGCAAAGGTAGGTACAAAACCCTCGGGCACAAAGTTGGGCGGCATTCCCCACGGGAATCCGGCAGGCATGGCAGGGGAAAACTGAGTGGCAGGAACAGTTGAAGAGACAACCTCGGAAATGACAGTCCTCTGAGGAGGAGGAGTTACAGGCGCTGGAGAAGATTGACTCTGAGCATCTAAAACTGACTCCATCATGGCAGTCAGGCGGGCAATCTCGTGCTTCAATTCTCTGTTCTCTTGCTCTAAGTGTTCCATGATTCTCGGATGATTGGCGCGGGTGTTGTATCGATGAGTCAGTTTGGCTGAAGCACAGAAGAATAACCAATAAGACATCTGGCGAAAGAGAAACCTACTATGCAAATGATGCATGAAATGCAAGGCTTTGATTTTTTATTTTCAAGTAACATACTATTTTATTTGCAAATATATACAATAAAAACAATTGCAACAATTTGATAGACCATAAAATCTCTTTTATTTATATAATTGGAAGGATTACACTGAGTACAATTTCAGAAACCAAAATACAAATACAAGAGGAAAGGAGACTAATCATCCTAAGGATCCCTATAAACTGTGGCAGATGATCGGGCCGCAGGCGCGTACTTCCTTCAGATGCGTCGAATCTCAGACTCAAAAGAAGTATTCATCTGAGCCTTCTCGAGGACAAGCTGATTAACAATCTTCTTCCAAGCAACAGAAGGCTGAGGTATACTAGAGGAAGATGAAACCTCTGGATCTCTCTGCCTCTTCACTACTCGGTCTTCAAGAAGCTCGATAAGCGCATCTTTGTATTTAGACTCAAGCTTCAACTCCTCATTCTTTCTGCTCAAAGCATGGAATCGCTCTTCCCACATATCCTTTTCTTGCTTCATCTTAGCGAGTGTGTCTTCCAACTCCTCTACATCTTGGTTAGGGAGAGTTAATGGCTCATCCACAACCATAGACATAGGTCTCTCACAAGCATAAGGCATATTCAATTCCAAAGCTCTCTTCTTCACCCAAAGAGTGTTAGCTTCCAAAGCTACACAGTTGCATGGACCAAGCACAGATCTTCCTTTCCTATGTACATTATGCCAAGCATGCATGATCTTCTGCTTCAAATTTTGTGGATCTTTACCCTCTTGATAGAAAAGACCTTCTAACAAAGTGTTATTAGGTTTGTCTCTCAAGGGGAACCCAAGTTGACGAAGAGCCAAAGCAGGGTTGTAGTTGATTCCTCCTTGTGTACCAATGAGAGGCACATTAGAGAATTCACCACAACTATCAATAGTCTCCAAGATACCAAATGAATAATCATACCAAACTATATCACCATTAGTGAGAGACATAAGTCTCTGAGACCACCGTAGACATTGTTTGTTTTCCACAAAAGTAGGCGTTTGAGGCAAGTGCAAAATAAACCACTTGTATAGAAGAGGAACACAACACACATTCGTTCCACCACCTTTAGAATTCCTTAGATGCAAAGAGAAATACATATCACCCAAAAAAGTAGGCACAAGGTTCCCAATCAAGAAAATTCTAATGGCGTTAACATCAACAAAACCGTCAATGTTAGGGAACAAGGCTAAACCATAAATGAGCAACACAAAGATAGCTTCAAAAGCATCCACACTACCATCTTGAGCAAAGGCAGTAGCTTCCTTGATGAGGAACTCAAAAGTCAATCCAAAAATACCTCATTTCTTCACCCAATGAGCCTCAATCTCAGACTTCTTCAGATGAAGAGCTTCAACTATAAGATGAGATCTGGGAATCTCCTCCAATCCACTAAACGACACTTTGTCAGAAATAGGTATTCCCAAGAGATGGGCATACTCCTCTAACGTAGGCACAAGCTGATAATCCAGAAAAGTGAAGCACCGGTAGAGAGAATCATAGAACTGAACCAAAACACTCAAGAGTCCTTCAACCACATCAGCAGACAACACAGATAGAAGCTTCCCATGATGTTGCTTAAACTCCAAGGGATCTAATACAAAAGATGATAACTTCCTTAACTCTTTCAAATTGGGACATCTGAAACTGTACTTCTTAGTGTTCCTTCGTCCATAATCCATGGTCTAAAAATATTTGCAAATAAAACCTCAGTTCCTTGAAGTTATTTTTCGTGTGATGAATGTTATGATGCACATGAATGCATGAATGCAACAATCACAAGTAAGGGATCAAACATAAGGCAAGAAATCAAAGGTCAAGGGATGAATCAAGTCATTGTCAAGATCAGTCATCCATTTTGGTGGATTATGATTTTCACCTTATCAACACCCAAGTTCCATTGATATTGACAAGACTTGATTGGATCAACCAAGAATCTAGGGTTTATTGAGAGTCACGAGCATGGAGTCTGGTTAAGCCAAAGGAGTGTACTAAGGATAAAAACCTGTAGATCACGTTCTAAAAGGTTCCCAAAGTCTTAGTTCCATATATCGGATATTACAGGTTAGGATGACTGACTCATCAACCCATAATATTCTCAAGAGAAACTCGTCTAAGTGTAGTATTGTGTAACAACTGTTATCAAGTCTACACCTGAACAGTCTCCGCACTACGTCCTAAATAGGCCAAGATGGGTTACATGTTCTACGATCCTCAGCTTCTCGGACCCCAAATCAGAGAAAGTAATGCCTAACCACAAATAACTCGTGTGACATCAATAGCTCCAAAAGGGTCTCCACTGAGTAAATGGGTCTCAAGCCAACTTATTAAGGACTACTCCACACAAGTCGAACATGACTATACCATCCTCCTATCTTAATTGCACTCAAGTTCGGGTTAGAACTTATCTCACCACTCAGAGATCACCAAGCACAACAAGCAGATTATATCATACAAATAAATATACATACATCAAATACACAAATATATACACACAAAGAAGTAGACTAAACCCACTGGAGACTACTCCCCAACAAAATCGCCACTTAGTTTTTGTAGCGGTAAATTCATAACCATTAAGTTATGGATAAATTTAACGTCAATAAAACCAGAGTCGCCACCGTGCTTTTATTATTTCCAAGGGAAAAGGGAAAAGTACGAACAAAACCCAAAGATAACAAGCTTTCAAATCAAAACTAATAAAATTCCAGAGATTACAGGTAAGGGGGTTGGTTACACAGAGGGAAGGTGTTAGGACCCAAAGTGTCCTAGGTACTCCTAGGGAGCCCTTTCTTGTGTGCATATGTATTTTTGTATAAAATGATGTTTGCAATAAATAGAGTGGAGGGATGAGAAAATAATTCATTAATTATATTTTTGTGTTTGACAAGACCTTCGAACTTGTGCCTACGTACCAACATAAAAAATGAGGGATCAAAACCTCGTAGTTCGTGGTATCAATTTCAAAGTGAATGAGTTGTTTTTAACAAAATTTTAAGTTTGAAAGAGGCACAAAGGGGCCTAAAAGGTTTGAATGAGTGTTAGTTCTTTTTTGGCTTTTGAAATTTTAAGTCAATATAATTAAATTCATTTACAAGTTGATTAAGAAAAGAGTTTGAAAATGCAATGGCATAAGGCCAACGTTTCTAATTTGCAATCAAGTTTAAGTTTAGAAATCACAAAAAAGAAGATTTTTTAAAAGGAGGGAGAGATTTGAAATTTAAGAAGTGGGGAGGAGATGAAGAGACTAATCCTAAGCAAAAATTTAAAAGTTAAGAGTTGAAAAGATCTGACCAATGAGATGTAATCCAATAGACAAGAATGTCATATAGAAACCCAAATTTCCCTTGGACTTTAGAATCAAGCAATATTAATACACAAATAGTAAGATGAAGAACAAGACATCAAATAAATATAGCCACATCCAAGCTTAGCAACTCCATGAACTTCTTCATAATCTCCCATGTATCAGATGAATTTAGAGATAGGCCTTGGACACAGGTTCAAAGTAACAACTTCATTAAAATCATGTTGCAGATGAACTCAAATGGATCTTCAATATTTACATAAGATGAAAGTTCACTTCACAAGCACTTGGTTTCATGAAAGTTGGAATTGGCCAATTCCTTTTGCATAGGGTGTGTTGCCTAATTCTAAGTCCAATGTCTAAGATCAAATCCAACAGTCCACACAAATGTCTTTTAGGGTTTTTGTTGTTATTATGTACATTAAGGTCAAAGGACCACAAACACAAACAAGTATATACAATCACAATATAATCACAAAGTATGGCTCAAGTGAGAAAAGTGAAAATGGCATTAAAATAAACAAGTTAAATGGTATGAATAATGGAAAATGAATAAATACTTGAATTTAAAGTGCATAAAAGTAAATGGCTTAAAATTAGATTATAGTTGTTAGTTGATTAGAAGTTAGTATTACTTTTGCTTTTCAATTGTTTAAGCCATTCTTTGGAGAACACTCAACCCTATATTCACAAGCATGGATCCTTGAAACAAGACATCTTCCAAAGGAAGGAAAAAATGTCAAGTTTCCACAGAATACCATGAATGGGGGGGGGGGGGGGGGGGGGGGGGGGGACTTACAATCTCACGTACTAGAATGCTATGCCTTTTGTGTCAAAATTTAGCGCTATGTTAAACAATCGTAATTGGACTTATGTAGAAGTCACAACTATTTGAGGCCGGACAATAGAAATTTTAATGTTAATGCATGTTAGAGATATGGTATTATGAACCATACTCCTAAAATATACCACACTTAAAAGAAAAATGCAAAAGGGGTGAACCTAATCTCATCCATACTTATGTTGAATTTACAGTCAACTTCCCTTAGGATATAGAGATATCATAGGTCCATGAAATGAATGAGGAGAGAATGAGATTGAGATGAAGGGGGAGGGGAAATGGGATCAACACAAATTGGTCAAAGGAGGACTTTTATCAAATTAAGATCATTCATTCATTATGGGATATGAAATGTACATTTCATCAATCCCCTAAATCCAATGATTTTAACTCAACAAAGTTAAATAAACCTTTACCAAGGCCAAACAACAAAAGTCAAACTCAACAAGTCAATACCAAAAGCTCAACACAATTTAGTTTGCAATGAAACAATTAAAATCAATTAAAGAATGCATTAAATAAAATTATGGTTGGTCAAAATCCTAAAACCTCATCAAAACATCAAATAAATGGCCATGAGATTTATCATAGGACAAACAAGGTCAAAGGACCTCGGAGAAAAAATTTCAATATTTTTGGAAACTTAAAAGTATTTTTAAACAATTAAAAATATGCACAAAAACTATTAAATCATGAAAAATATTAATAATGCTCCAAAAAATAATTTTAATTCAGAAAATGAAAGAGGATTTTTTTTTGGTGAAAGTCTCATATTTTTTGGATCAATATTAAAATTATTATGAATGAATGAAAATAAGTCAAATAAAATGAAAATCAGAAAATGCTAAAAAACGTGGACCACTTGATCCCCCTCATTAATTGAGGTGGCAGATCAAGTGGATCTCAGCACGCGTTCCATGATGGACTCTAGTCAATGCGCTGTAGGGATGGTAATCAAAACCAACATGTGAGATTAAAACAAAATAAGAGGGTCCTGTGATCTGAGACATGCCAACACATCGCCGGAGCTGCAACTCCGGTCTTCTTCTTCAGTGGACCTCACCGGACTGGTCCACATTCAACCATCACCAAAATAAAAAAGGAGGACATAAATTTAAAGTAAAATTGCGCAGGAGCTCGAATTTGGCCTCAATTTCATCTAACTCCAAGTATATTGAAAGATACAGGGAGTTGAATTTTGAGGTTCATGATCTGAGTTGCTTCGATTTGACCTCAAAGAAACCCAATCTTGTTGCCTTCATTGGTAGGACTTCAGACAACCAAAAATCAAGAAGAATTATGGAGAATTGAGTGAGAATCGAAGAAAAGAAAAAAAAAAGAGAAAACCACCTCCACTGCAGGTTCAGATGGCCACGATCTTGCTTCCAACCTCACATAGCCTTGCTCTGGATGCTTGTAGAGTATAATTGAATAAAAAAGGATGCAGGACTCTTGGAGATTTGAATCTCAAAATAGTAGAGATTCAAACTCGATTTCCAATGGAAATCTTCAAGGTTATCCTTTGAATGAGAGGGATTAGGGATGGGGATTCAAAGTTGGCGCGCAAGTGTCCTCAATTCTGAGTGAAAGGGTCTCTATTTATAGCCAAGGCATTGTTATTTGCACACTTGTTTCAAATTTTCAAAAATAGCAACTTCACTTTGCATGGATGCATGGGCGTGTGATAGGCCCATGTAATCATTCAATCATGTCCAAAATCATGTACAAACATTGCTGAAGTCATGTTAGCAAGCCATGCATTTGTGTATGGAAGATGCAAGTTCAATTATTCCAAATGGTGATCCAACTTTAAGCCATGCGCAAGTCACTCATACTTTGTCCAAATAGGATGCATTTGGACTTTTTGGAAAGGTTAGATCAAGAGTAACAACTTTTATGTTGAACACATTTTTATTTGAAGCTTATATCATGATGAAGTTTGAGGTGGAAGTTTGGAAAATCAAACATATCAAAATATTTTCTAAGTGTCAAGCCATATGTTCACTTCTTCCACCTTGGCTAACTTTTTATATGAGGTTCAAATGAGAAACATTCCTTCATAAAAGTTGTATATGTCTCAAAGTCCTTCAAAATGGTCACAAATTTGACCTCATTTGGATTTAGTATGACGGAGTTATGCATTTTAGAAGTTGAGGAAAATCACTTGTTCAATGGTATTCGCCCAAAATGACCTATAATGTCTCCTCATATCACATGCATTTAAAAGTTGAATTTGCTCTTCCTCTAAACATCACAGTTGAAGTAGACATATTGAATTTGATCATGCAACTTGAATGGCTTTCATATCATAAAAATTGAGAAAGTTATGGTCTTGGGAAGTTGACCTCCAAATTAGGGTTTAGACAAAATGACCTATAATCTTTCCCCATAAAAAATGACTTTGCAAGCAAAAATAGCTCTAGACCTCAACATGTAAGTTGTTTGGAATGTCATTTAGAGTAACGTTTCTCTTGGAATCATTTATATATGATAAACATTGTAGGAGATAGGGTCTAGGGAACCCCAGTTTTGATCAATTGAATTCCTCTGGTCAACCACCATGAACCAACTTGCTAGCTTGCTATTCTCTTGACTTTTGGGACTCATGGAGGATCATATATGCATAAGATGATGAAATGTGAAGTATCCATTGAAATATTTGATCAATTGTTGAATAAGCTTGTTGAAGAAGTCATATAAGATACCCAGATGAATTAGGGTTTCCAAGGCAAACCAATTCCAAACTCTTGATGATTTCTTGATCAAAATAAAATTTGAAGATCATGGGGATCCACATATGATGCTTAGAGCCATAGTAAACCATTTCTTGATTGATCTCCTTGCATTAAGGGTCTTAAACCCTAGATATGGGCTTGATAGATCAAAGGTGAGCATGTGCACTACCTACAAAAAGAGTCAAACTATATAATGAAATATTTTTGGTATTTTGGTTAGTAAATGATAAGAAAAATATGATACAATCACATGGTGCTTTATGATCTCTCCTAATGCAAACCCAATGATGAAGGGTGATGAGGATGCCAAGATGTGATCCTAATGCTAATCCATATGATAATAATAGTATGAAGGATCTTAGGGTCAAAATTGGGGTCTTACAGTTGCTAGGAATCGTCACTGAGCTTCTATATCTTCCTCAATAAAGTCATGTATTCTAATCATTGCTAAGAATCATCATTGTACGTTCTTGAGAAGTTTATCCCCAGTCGAGTCAGGTATTCTAGTTGTTGCTAGTAATCGCCACTGAATGATTTCATTCCCCCACATAGTTGGGTATTCTAGTCGTTGCTAAGAATCATCATCGTACCTTGTTTCTCTCCAGTTGAGTCAGTTGTTCCAGCCATTGCTAGAAATCGTCACTGAACCTAGTTTTTATTCCCTACTGAGTCGGGTATTCTAGCCGTTGCTAAGAATCATCTCTGAACTCATTTGGTTGATCCCCAATAGATGTCAGGTATTCCAGCCATTGCAAGGAATCTTACTAAATCTATATTTCCCCATCAGATTTAGGTGTTCCAACCATTGTTAGGAATTACCTTCCTTTTTTCTCCCCAGTTGTTGCTAGGGACAATTGCCCTTTCTCCTTTACCGAGATTCTCATTCCCCAACTGAGTTTCTTACATCAGTCTTCTTGAGGTTTTTGACATCAAAAGATACTTATGTTGCATACATTGCATTGCATGCATAACCATCATAACCCTGCATAATCCCCATAAAATCAACTCATATCACTATTATCCCTAGCCGGGATTTTTTTTGTTTACTTCTAATAATATTTAATCCCCTCCTACCATGAATGTATTGGAAGTCGTTGCTATCCATACCTTCAGGTCCGAGATGATTAAATAGGGACAGTTGTCATACCCTCAAATTTTTCCTGCCTCACATCATCTTATTAAGCCCTAATCCATGAGCATACATACCACACATGTCATCTCATATGCATCAATTCACAATAATCCACAAATTCAAGGCATGAGATTCATCTGTGAGGGGTTAAGTTCCCCAGGTCATGTTGAGGTGTGCCCAAGCCACCTTAACCACTAATCTTATCCTCAAGCATTCCAAAAAGCTTAGAGTATCATTCAAGGCATCTCACTCACACCCTAAACCCAATTTGGGTGGTGAGTCCCCTTTGAAGAAGCTTCAAGATTCATCTGGTCACCCAAGGACCAAACCCTATTTCTTAACCCTCCTTTAGCTTGTACAAGTCATGGTTTACCATGGATCTTGACCATGCCTTTGAGGACCCCTCAAATCCAAAGTTTTTGCATGCCCCACATCTTTTAAACACCTCAATGTGGCCCTTGCGTCTCAAACCCTAATCCATCTGGCTTTGGTTCTTAACAAAACTTGGGGCTCAAGAAACCTTAATTTGAGGGTTCCTTGATAATTGACCTTGATCATTTTTGATAGTCCAATCACCCTAAAATTCATTCAACATCATTTTTCATGACCATTATAATAAAAATCAACCATTTAAACATCCATTCAATCCATGTTACAAGTAGTTCGTTTGTTCTTGATTTTTCAACTTTCAATGCTTTGACCCACCCATCATTTTGACCTAAAATAATCCCACAAAGGTCCAAATATTATTTCCCATCATGGTATGACCATATGAACTCAAAACATCCACCATCGTGCCTTGGAAATCAAGAAATCACAAAATTCCATTTTTAGGTCATGTTGGTTAGTTACATTTTGGCAAGAATGGCCTATGGAAAGTTCCAAAGACCATAGCTTTCTCATTTCTCAATATTTTTAAATTCCACTTTGATACAAATGTCCTAAATAACTTCCTCTCCAACTTTGTTTCAATGTCCAAGACTTAATTCATTGAGGAAGGGCTTCAGTTTTTCTATTGGCCAAACAGGTCCACCATGCCCTAAAATCATGTCGTGACCACTACTTTGACACATTGCCATTTCTAAATCACAAACCCTTTTGACTTGGTTCTTTTTGCATTCAATCAAGATCATATAAATTAACAAATGGTCCAAAATTGAGACAAAATGCATGAGCCAATTTTATTTGGCCTTGGTTCAAACATGGGGTTTCATCCTGATGCACAAGCCAGATCACACCAGTCAGAATTTGCAAATGGATACACCAAGTCACCAAATCAATCCCTTATGATCCCAATGGTCCGTAAACACTTTTCATGTGGTAGTGTGCTGTATAAGGAAGTTAACTTGGATGCCAAAGCTCCTCACAATGCCAAAACTGATCCCATGTGCAAAAATCAGATTTTGCCCAAAATGGCAAAAAGCAAAATCCATAGCAGGCTATCTATTTGCTCTTGTATCTTCTAGATTGATACTAAGGACAAAGACAAAGTGGTCTGAGGTGTAAATAGGCTCAACCAATAACCACACTTGTCCCCCATGATCCAACCTCAACCATGCTTTGAGTCACTCCCTTTTTCTGAGCAAAACTTCACATTCTCCCTCCAAAATCATCCATACACCTTCCCTATAAATAGGTGAGGGTGTCCCCTTCATTTTGCAATCTTGAAAGCTCCCCAAACCTATGCTAAACATTCGAGCTGAACCATCCAAAATAGAGATTGCATTTCTGAGTTTCAAAGTGTTTTAACTCCAAACAACCATCCAGAAAACTTCACTAACCTTCACTCAAGCTTTTCAAACTCCTAACTCACCTTCCCCAAGCTTCATCCTAGCTAAGCCAAGTCATCGGAAAATCTTCTGGTCAGGTAGTTCCCTTCACCCCCATCATCCAAATAAGATATCATTCAACTCGAAATGATATTCTGATTATTTCCCCTAAGTTTCCTGCTTTGATTAATCAATATTTAGAATTTAATTTTTAGATTACGTTAAGTTCATCCTTCTGGTTCATGGTGAAATACTCCACTCCACACTCAGAGCCAATCAATGACTCATGAGTGTGGAGTTTGTTTATGATTGTGCAATATGATTCCATGAAAAAATCTAATCAAAAACACTGATTTATGGAGTTGGATTTTTGAAGTTTGGAGGTTGAAGCCAATACCAAGTTATTACCTTGCACAAAAATTTGAATTCAAAAGTGTGTTATGTCCCATTCTGGTTGGTTGATCAGCACGCTCATTCATTTTTATTTATGGTTATTTTATTTATTCTATTTAATGTATTTACTTTCACCACCGAGCGCTTGGCCCAGTGGAAGATGGGGTTGATTCCCCCATTCCCCCGAGGTCAGGAGTTCAACCCTCAACGTGTGCTAATCCTTTATTTTCTTTTTCACTTGTTGAATTTTATTAATTCATTTTCCCATTTTATTTTTATTTTTTCATGCCACTTATTTTATTTATTCTGAAAAAATGTCCAACATTGACCCCCATTATTTTTTCCTTTAGTATTTGATTTTGTCTTATTTCAAGCCATTTGGATATTTTTTGAGGGACTTATAGAGTGTTGAACTCATGGGCTAATGAGATCCACCTAGGTCATGATCTGTTTGGTTTAGGGTTGATTAAACCTTCCATACTTCAAACCTACCATGGGATGCTCAAGTGTTCATCCATGGTACTTTGAATCATGGATAGGTTTCCCCTATTTCAAATAACTTTGGTCATTGGACTTGTGGATGAAGCCATACTTGTACATATGCTAACTTATAATGTCATCTGATACATTATTACTTCCATTGGTTTATACTAACCCACTAACACCTTATTTACCTTGTTTATATCATACACTAACTCTTATTATCTTGTTTATATTATACTTTGATCTTATAACTTGCTAACTTAAAAAATTGATCAATCATAATCTTGCAACTTTGGGTTTTGCATAGTCTTCCTTTTGCCAATCTATTGATAAATGGACTTGGGGTTGAATAACTTTAATTGTTACAAATCTATGGTAAGTTTATCCATTAATCACCTTCCATATTTTGCATCAGTATTAAGTTATCCCTTGATGTGCCATATTTTGAATCTATTGACCTAATGATAGATAATCCTCAAGTGTTGGTCCATTGTTCATAATCCTAACTTAACCTAACTTTACTAACTTTTGATTACAACTAACCTTTTGTTATTGTTATTATCATTGTTATATTTATTATTATTTACTTTTATGTCATTTACATTTAAGCACTCATTATCATTGTATAAACTTCATTATGTATATTTATTATTTGTCTTTACTTTATTGTCATCATACATTTAAAAACAAAAAAACATGATAAAAATATAAGACCAAAAACAATCCATTTCACTTAACCCACTTGGACTTAGAGGATCTCATCCTAGGACCTTTGCTTGGAGACCTTTTCCATTTACTTTGTGATACTTGGGTTTAAACTTTGGGTTTCATCTGTAACTTACATTTCGTTTGTAAGAATGGCATCATGGCACCACCTTAGGGGGACATGTTTTTAAGACCATTATCATTTGTTTAGCTTAGGTCAATCCTCACACACATAAGGCTTTATCTTGGGCTACCTTACAATGAGACCTTTTGTTTTCTTGTTGGTTACTTTGCATTCATGGTGCATAAGCCAAATTTCTCAATCAAATAAACAAACCCTTGATCCAACGTCAAGCGCCATTTTCCTAATCAAACTTTAAACACTTAACAACTACAATTAGTATTGTGCGCCACGATCCTTAAGTGGTAAAGAATGAGTGAGAATGGAGCATTCCTACCCTCACTCTGATTATTTTGGACAGAAGATGCTTGGCTTATTGTCTAGAATATTCACCTCCGCCCCTAGACTTCAGTGTAATCTAATCATAAATATTCTTTCATAAACCCTTATTCAAGGTAAAATCAACACAACCCATCAAAACTAATTTTTGTGCCTTAGGGCACCCATCCCAAAAACCCTTTTCTCAAAGGTAAAGTCAATCAACACACAAATATTTTCTACTCTAAACTACAGAGCTCTGATTCCTCATCCCCGATGAGTGATACGTAGGCACAAGGGCCACAATCCTTGGTGAGCATAATAATAAAAAAACCCAAAAAAACCCTCTCTTTCACACAGTCTTTTAGAAAATAAAACAATAATGAGATAAATCCCCACATACGTAAACAACCTAAATGGTTCCCATGGAGTACCATGGACATGAGGGGTGCTAATACCTTCCCCTTGCGTAATCTACTTCTGAACCCAAGTCTCGGTCGCGAGACCGATTCCTTATCCCATTTTTAGCGCTTTCCGTGCGCGTGTATTTACTTGAGGGTTTTATCGACTATTTCCCATCGCCTCTCTGATAGAGGCACTCAAATAAAATTCGGTGGTGACTCTTTTGACTTTTTCCATCCCTTTGGCATCTTTCTACTTAGAAGTCCCGGTTCCTCGTTATCGCGTGAAACCCTGATGGCGACACCTAGTGTTAGGGTTTTATTTGAATCTTTTGTGTGTTGATTGTACACCATGCTAGTGCCTTAATGCATAAGGCATAATGTTGGTTTATTTAGTTAAATTGTAATTCAACATTCTTTAAGTTGTTTATTGAAGGTACAATCACTTAGGAATAATGATTGAAAGAAAGTGAGAGGGGTTCTCATATTTAGGGGGACCCCTAAATAAAAAGTCACTAGGATTAAGAGATACATTGAACAACATGGGAAGATAAATTTGTCCCTTTAAGAACATAAATTCAATTGGTATTAGAGTAGGAATCCTGTTCTGTTTCGGTGAGCTCCAGGGAAGATATTTTCTATTTTAATGGATAACACTAAGGATGGAAGGTAAGTCAATAGACCACCAGTATTGGATGACACTAATTATGATTTTAGAAGGCTAAAATGGTCGCCTTTCTCAACTCCATGGACAATAAAACTTGGAGGGTTGTGGTAAAAGGCTGGGACCACCCTATGAATATGTCTCAACATGGTACATCAAGCTTAAACCCTAAATCTGAGTGGACTAACGCAGAAGATAATGAAGCTCTTGGAAACTCCAAGGCTTTAAATGCTATTTCAATGGTATTGACAAGAACATGTTTAGATTAATCAACACATGTACTAAAGCCAAAAATTCATGGGAAATAATCAAAACTGCTCATGAAAGAACATCCAAGGTTAGGATGTCAAGGTTGTAGCTCCTCACTACAAAGTTTGAGAATATGAGAATGAATGAAGATGAATCTATTTTTAACTTCAACATCACACTACGTGACATTGCCAATACTTCCTTAGCATTAGGAGAGAAGATGTATGAAGAAAAGTTGTCCATAAAAATCCTAAGATCTCTTCCTAAGAAGTTTGATATGAAGGTCATAGCTATTGAAGATGCCCAAGACCTTGGCAGCATCAAAGTTGATGAACTCTTTGGTTTTTTATAAACATTTGAGATGGATTTGAATGGCATGCTTGAAAAGAAGAACAAAAGTATAGATTTTTTGTCCAACATTGAAGAGGATGAAGATCAATATGGAGAAAGATTATCAGAGGCTATAGTTCTTGTTCTGAGAAAGTTTAACAACTCTTTGAAGAAATTGGACAGAAAATGAAGGACAAATGTCCCAGACAAGGTGTCAGACATAAGTCCCCTGAATAAGAGAAAATAGAATTACAAACCTAACAAAGGCAAAAGAGCACAATGTTATAAAGGCGGAGGATTTAGTCACATTAAAACTGAATATCTTACTTTTCTAAAGAAGTAGAAAAAGGGATTTTCAATCACTTGGTCTGATTGTGATTATGAAAGTGAAGGAGAAGTAACTAATAAGGGACGACTTTCAAGGGAAATATGACTCTTGCAGTGAGTCTAGTGAGGAAGATATCTTAGCTGAAGAGCTAGATGAAACTTATAGAGAGTTGCTCACTGAGTGGAAGGAATCTTGCTTAAGAGAAGAGAAATAAAAAAGACCATAAGTGCTCTACTCATGGAAAAGGATAAGCTTGGCTCAACCATTACAAATCTGGAAGAGGAAAACACATTGTTAAAGTCCAAACTTGATAATATGACAAAATATGTACGTATTTTGAACAATGGTTCTGATATGTTAGATGAGATCTTGGAGATTAGGGATAAGAAGGCTATAGGGTTTGACTTCAATTCCATGAACATAAATGTCAAAGTTACTACTAAGAAGTTTGTTGCCTTTGAAAATAAAACTAAGTTTCTGATGAATTACCACATGTCCCAACATCTTGCTTAACATGTGTACCCTCACAACAGAGGAAACAAAAAATCATCTTGGAGGTGTCACCACTGTGGTAGATATGACCATATAAGACCCTTTTGCTCTAAACTGTATGGCTATACTCAGTCTCATAGTCAGCCAAGGCTTTAGAAAAGGAAAGGGAGGAAAACTCAAGCAAAGAAAGTGTGAAAACCCATGGAACCTGTCACTTGTCTCATTTCTCATACCTCTCTTAGAGTTTTATCAAGAGAATATTGGTATTTTGATAGTAGATGCTCAAGGTACATGACTGATGAAAATAGTTATCTTGAAGAGTTAAAGCCCTACTCTAACAGTTATGTCACATTTGGTGATGTAGCTAGAGGAAGAATCAAGGGAATATACAAAATGGTTAGTCCATATTTTCCTTGTCATGATGATGTGTTATTGGTAGAAGGATTAATTGCTAACTTGATCACCATAAGCAACTATGTGATCATGGTTTTAATGTAAACTTCAACAAGTATGAGTGTATTGTCTCCAGCAAAGATCAAGAGGTGCTAATGAAGGGTTCAAGATCAAAACACAATTGTTATTTGTGGGTATTTCAAAGCAAACGTCAAACCTCAAAATGCTTAATTATAAAGGTTGATGAGATTAAGCTATGGAATCAAAAACTTGGTTATCTAAACCTCAAGGGTACGAAGAAGATTATATTTGAAGATGCTATTAAGGGATTGCCAAAGCTCAAGATTGAAGAAGGAAAAATCCGTGGAGAGTGCTAGATAACAAGCAGACTAAGATTTCCCACAAAAAGCTCTAACATCTTGCCACCATCAAAGTTTTAGAGTTACTTCATATGAAACTCATGGGGATTATGCAAGTTGAAAATTGAGACGAGAAATGATATATCTTTATATGTGTGTATGAATTCTCTAGGTATACTTCGGTCAAGTTTATCAAAGAAAAATCAGAGACTTTTGATGTTTTCAAAGAGCTGTGCCAACAATTCTAAAGAGAAAAATGGAGTGTGATAGTGAGGATAAGAAGTGATCATGGCAAAAAGTCTCAAAATTCTATGAGTTTTGTTCCTCTTAAGGGATTGGTCATGTATTTTTAGCTCCTATCACACCTCAGTAGAATGGAGTGGTTGAGAGGAAGAATAAGACATTGCAAGAGTCAGCCAGAGTTATGTTGCATGCCAAGAAACTTCCTTACTATTTTTGGGCTGAAGCCATGAGCACAACTTGTAACATTTACAATTGTGTGCCATTAGATTGAGAGCTAAAGAAACTTTGTATGAGTTTGTAGAAAGGAAGAAAACCCAATGTTAAATACTTTCATGTCTTCTATAACAGTTTCTACATCTTAAAAGATCATGAGAAAATAAGAAATATGGATCCAAAGAGTGATGAAAGGATATTCTTTAGTTATTCCACAAATAACAAAGCTTACAAGGTATATAACGATCGTACCAAGATAATGATGAAGTCTATAAATGTTGTCATTGATGATACTCCTGAGGATAAACAAGAAGATGAAGATGATGTCTTTCCTCAACAGTAAAATGTCCCAACAGATGTCCCACACGTAGGGTCTTAGATTGAGTCTGAAAGCACAACTCTTGAAAATTTTCAAGTCAATAAGGGACTGTCGTACCCCAATTTTGTCCGGGCATATTTAAATTTTTTCATACAATCGATCTCATTTTATTTTTTCATCACATACATACCATTACATACATTTGCATCATGAATAATACCTAAAATGTCAGTCAGAATGAATTTATTTGAGAATACAGAAAAATCGGTTGAATCGTTAAAGATTTGAAGAAAGACTGCATTTTTTAAGTATATTTTATCCTGACAATTTTAGTGTGACCGGTTCATTTTTTCGGACAAATTTGTACTCAATTTCTATTTTTAATTGGTCATTATTTTTTTCGTTTAGATATTTAATTAAAATAATTAGAATGTGTTTAAAATTAAATATTAGTTAGTTTTTTTAAATATTAGTAGTTTTTTAAATATTAATTAGTCTTTTTTTTAGGATTTGTCATTTGAGTAAGTAATAATTATGAAATATATATATTCTACATTGGATACCCTAATCCACTAAAAACAAATTCAGACTCCCTCAGAATTGACTCTCCACTCACGTTTTTATGATTCCTTCTCTCCCTCACACGCCACGCGTCTCACACACTCCTCACTCCATATCTCACAAAATCCACTCCCAACGGCCATCAGCTACACGCTCACCCTCTTACTCACCCTTATCCTCTCTCACTCAGACTCCCTCACAAAAGGACACTCCCTCACGCTAATCTGAAAAATCATCCAAAACCCATCACAACCTCCGCCTCCTCTCACGAAACCCAAATCGCTCACTCCGCCGCCATCACAAAACCACCGTCAAACCCTTCAACAACCATCACAACTCTCAAAGCCACACAAACTCCTTCATCTTCCTTCCGCTCAAGCTCACGCTACCGACCCAATTCACCATCCACCAACACTTCACCTTCGGCTCCACCATCCAAAACCCATCACCAACCTCTTTAAACCCTCAGCCGCCGCAAACCCATCGGCGAATCCACGATCTCCACCGCCGCGAGCTCAAACTCGCACAACCCTCAAAACCCTTCGCCGCCTGCACCACAAACCCTCTTCCAACGGTTCCTCCCTTCCTCTGGACAAATCCACAGTCCCAGCCTTCATTCCGAATTAGCACCTAACCCAGCAAATGGTCAACAAACAATGGATCTGTTCAAACTCAGCTTTCTAACAACATCACCTTGACAACAACTCGGCAACACGGTGAAAGTAGAACGAAACATCTTCAATGGACTCGATTCAGGAAGCTGCACATTGCGTCATGCCATTGGTTTAGTGTTCGTGGATTTTTCGGTAATTTCATCTTTAGTTTGATTTGAATCTGAGTTTTAGATTGTTGTTGTTTATTGTTTTGTCTATATTCTGGCATGCGGTTATGATAGGTAGTAAGTACACTGGGTTTGATTTGTGTAGTTCATGATTGGATTCAGATGTGATTTTCTTTTTTTTTCTCTGTTATGTTACAAATCGAGTTCTGGTGTAGCATTGAGATAGAGTGGTTATTGAGGTAGATTAATTACTAAACTGTGGTGTAATATTTGGATAAATTGGTTCTGTTTTAGTTTTGATGTAGTGCAGACATAACAGGTTTTTAGTTAAGCTGTCAAAGGTGTTTTACCTATTTCAATGGCTATCATTCTCGTCTTGAAAATCTGAGATTATGAGTATTTATGAATGCTTTGCTATGTGATATGCTTACCATGATTAAGTTGAATCCGAACTATTCATACTTTTGATACAATTTGATTCGGGATTTTAGTTGAATTTTGTTGTTTACTTTGATCATTGTAAGTAAACTTGTAAATATTAAATAATATCGAATTGATACTATTTGCATTTTGCCATGTAAATTAGATTTTTTTTAATTCGTGGATTCGATAATCTCATGTCGATTTACCGCCAAACTTCCGATACATTGATGGACCAATTTCACCGAGTTTCGAATTTGCGAATAATATCAATCATTGTTATTACGCTCAAACCGGTTCCGAGAACATATTCATCGCCACATACCGATTAAATCAATGTTAATACCCATTTTCTTTCTCTTTTGATTTAATTAATTGATTAAAATATTTAATTAGTTTAATTTCTATTAATTAATTGTAATTAACTTAATTATTTGATTTAATTAAATAATTTTGATAATTAATTTTAATTAATTTAATTAATCAATTTAAACAGATTTTAATAAATTAATTTTGTTAAAAAGAAATTGATTAATTTCTCCCACTCTCATAAACTTCACATTTCAAACAAAAAAGAAAAACTATTTCATGTCATCATCATTTCATAAACCATTTCCAATTTTATTTCAATATCAATTCATCAACAACACAAACCAATTTCAAAAAAAACACAAATCACAATTCTCGATTTAAATATCGAGCCCATTTTCAAACACCCTTATAAGTCGATCGCTCCTAAGCATCGCCATCAACCTCACATAGCTTACTCTTGGGCTTCCTTACAATGAAACCTACTTGGTTATTGATTAATCGAGTAGATGAAATAATACACTAAATACAATTCATTTCATAAACACGAATTCAAATCATTTTTCAAACCACTCAATTTCAAAAGAATTTCCTCTTTTAACACAAACTTGGGATGAAAAGGAGATAGGAAGCGTACGCTTCACTATTTCTCAATTACTCGAATGATTGGCGTACGCCATATTGCGCGAGTTCTTGTCACCCGATTAAACCTTAATCATACACATTCGAACCACATTATTTCAAATCATTTCTACAAATTCCAAATCCTTTTAATTACATATTTTGGATGAAAAGGAGAATAGTAAGCTTCCGCTTCACTATCTCTCGACTATTCGAGTAATTGGCGAACGCCATATTGCTCGGATTTTTGTCATTCAATTAAAACCCTAATAATCATATGACTTCAAATCATAATGTTTCAAGTCAATTACAAATCCTAATCCTTTTAATTCCACATTTCAGATGAAAAGGAGAATAGTGAGCATCCGCTTCATTATCTCTCGATTATTCGAATAATTGGCGTACGCCATATTGCTCGAATCTTCGTCATCGAATTAAAGCCTATCAAAATACAATTTATTTTCACAAATCAAATACGACATCCAAACATTATTTTTACAATTTAAACTTCGGATGATAAAAGATGAGAGGCGTACGCCTCGCCATCTTTCGATTATTTGAATAATTGGCGAACGCCATATTGCACAAATTATCGACTTCCGACTAAAACACGCTAAATAAACTTGGATAAAGGAATAGGTGGCGTACGCCTCATTATTCTTTGGATAAGCAAGTAGGGGGCGTACGCCTCACTACCGTGCGTATTCAACAACCACAAAAAAAAAACTTTCAAAAATAATTCGAACGAAAAAGGAATAGAAGGCGGACGCCTTATTACTCCTCGAAAGAATTGGACGATTGGTGAACACCACATTGCTCAATCTTTCGTCGTTCTTCCAAAAACATCTCAAACAAATCAAACCTAATTTCTCGCCCCCGAGCGATCGAAACCAATCAACCAAAACACCGAAACATCAATTCAACTTGTCACCCCCGCGTGACCAAAACCCTTTTCAAAAGAACACTGTCAATCCTTTCTAATGCGCATAACAAACCAGTGCTAGAGCCTCCACCGAGAGTAGACAAGCCAGCGTTTAGCCGTTAGAACGCCGACCTACACAGTCGTTCATCAAAACAAAACCCACCAAATATTCGTAGTAGCCCGAACTACGAATGCTTTGATTTCCTTATTGCACTATAAGGATACGTAGGTAGGAGATTGCTGTATCTTCACGAGCACACTAATAAAAAACCTCCCATCTCCCCCTCCTGAGGTCTTCATCCATATCTATCATAAATTCTAATCACTCGAAGCAAGCAGATAAACAGTTAATTAACAGTCAAATTGCAAAATCAGACTAAGAGGTTCCCGTTGAGTACAACGGACGTAAGGGGTGCTAATACCTTCCCCTTGCGTAATCGACTCCCGAACCCGAATATGGTTGCGACGACCATTATTCTTATTTCTAAAGGTTTTCTCGATATTTTCCTATTCCTTCATTGGAATGAATAAAGTTCGGTAGCGACTCTGTTTCGAACATTTTTTCCGCATCCTATCGCGAGGGATCGCATTTTTGAGGTGCGATAGACTGGCGACTCTGCTGGGGAGCCTGCTTCAAGCAAGAGAGAGTCTAGCCTAACTTAGTCTGATTTTGTTATGACTGTTAGAAGATGTTCTTATCTTCCATGCTTGTTTCTCTGTATTTTATTATGTTGCTTGTATGTAATGTTTTGATACTTTGATCAGGGACTTGGTATATGTTGTGAGATAAGCTCCATACCCGAGCTTCGAGAAAAAACTTAGAACCCGGAGTTGTGTAGTATTGAACCGGGGGGTGTACACCTCATTGGGACAATACGAAGACTCCACCTAGAGTAGATCTGTTTGGAGTTTCCATCACAATATGGCTAGCCCATCATTGTGGGGGAGGTTCTAAACACGATCCGTGACTCTAGGGACCTCGCCTTAAACCCAAGTTTTGTTTTCATGATTGGTGATTGTGTAGTATTGAACCGAAGGGTCTACACCCTGTTCGTACAATACGAGAATCCCACTTAGATTAGATCATTTCAGAACTCCCATCACGATGTGGCTAGCTCACCATTGCGAGGAAGTTTTGAACTTGATCCGTGAGTCTAAGTTCCTTCCTTGAAAACATAACTTTAGAGCCTACCTTTGGGGAATTTCTTGTGATCAGAGAAACCTTTGCTTCTTCCTTTTATCCTAACGTACTTGACGCATGAATGATTTTGAGTATCTGTATTCCTTTACGAAAAACATGGCAAAACTTCATGCATTTGCATATCATAAACATGCATTGCATATCATTGTCCAGAAACAAAAACTTACACCATACTCTACCCTTTGTCCAGTAACGCTGACTACTCGACACCGGTACGAGACACTCCGCAACTACAGGATGACACTCGAACAGCTGGAAGCAAATCAAGTCTCAATGAGGACCGACATTGACTCCATGCAGGCAAAGATGGACCGTCTGCTTGAGACCGTGTTACTCTTGGCCCAAAAGGAAAAAGATGCTGAGACTAACGCTGAAGCCAGGAAAGTTGCTGTCGAGTTTGGATCGCCATCACTTAGCATCCCTGGAGTAACTGACCTCGATGGTAACCCTGCCCAACCTGGAGGAGGACCGATCCCTATTCCGATCCGAATGGTCAATGTAAACCCTCATGAGCATTCTACTGCATTTGCTCGACATGGATCCATGATGGGTGATGAAGATCCTTATGACGCTTTCTTCATGCCACAACCCGTCAAACCTGCTGTTGGAGGTCTCCCAGACCCAACTGTTGATAGACTCCATGCTCTGGAAGAAACGTTTAAGTCCTTGGAGGTTCACACTACTCCCGGTTTGGACGCTATTGATATGTGCTTGGTGCCAGGACTCGTGATTCCACAAAAATTCAAAGTCCCCGACTTTGACAAGTACAAAGGGATCAGTTGCCCGAGAACTCACCTCAGAGCCTACTGTCGTAAAATGGCTGCCCACATCAGTAATGATCAACTCCTGATTCATTACTTCCAAGATAGCCTCAGTGGGGCATCCTTGGAGTGGTACATGCAACTAGAGAGAGGTCAGGTCCAGTCATGGAGAGATCTCGCTAAAGCCTTCCTTAGGCATTATCAGTACAACACTGATCTAGCACCCAACCACACCCAGCTGCAAGACATGACTCAACGCAACAACGAGTCATTCAAGGAATACGCACAGCGTTGGAGAGAGCTAGCAGCTCGTGTCCAACCTCCTCTCCTTGACAAAGAGCTAATTGACATGTTTATGGGAACTCTGCATACCCAATACATGGAGAAAATGGTAGGATCCAGTTTCCCTACTTTTGCTGAGGTTGTCTCCGTGGGAGAACGAATCGAGAGCCAAATCAAGAAGGGAAAACTACCTTGTGCTGCTAATGCTTCAAGTGGGATGAAGAAGCCTTATCCTAATCTCCCAAAGAAGCCAGAAGGTCAGACCAACGCCGTAATGAGGGGAGGAGGATATAAGGCACCTCCGTATGCTCATACGCCTTACAATCAGGTTGCCGCTGTCATCCCAACGCCATATCAGCCTCCATATCAACAACCTTATCAACAACCGGCTTACCAGCAGCCACATCAGAATCAACAACAACGTGTTCCACAACCACTTCCACCTAATCAGCAGAGGGCAAGGAGGCTAGAAAGACATTTTGATCCTCTGCCAGTATCGTATAGCAAGATCCTCCCCTACCTGTTAAAGGATGGATCGGTTGTTCTAAAGGAGATAACACCTGTAACTCCACCATATCCTCCAGGCTACGACACCAATGCTCACTGTGAGTATCACATGGATGCTCCAGGGCATACAATAGAGAACTGTAAGGCTTTCAAACACAAGGTTCAAGATTTGATTGACAGTAAAGCACTTACATTCACGCCAGTGAGGCCAAACGTCGCAACAAATCCCATGCCAGCGCATGCAGAGTCGAGTGAGGCTCGAAGATAAAGTTCCTCACCAACTCCCCAACGAGCAATCAAGTAATGAAGGCCTGTTCATTTGAATGAAGGCGATCATTATGCCATTTTTTCCATTTTTTGCATTCTTTTAATTTGATCTTGTTTGTCTAAGTACTGTATGCTTTAAACATTGTTATTTGTATTTGGTTTTGTTAATGGGATGATTATGCATGCTTTGAATCAATCTTTCATCTTCACTCATCTATCACATTTGTAAATCACAAACACACTTTTCCACTCCACCTCCTTTATCGCACTATTGTTAGTAAATTTTGGAAGGAGGATGACGAAAACAAAGTACTCATAATTGCTGACTGTATGCTTTCGGATAAAATCCTACTAATGATGTACAGGCATTGTTTCAAATCCCCAAACACTGGAGAGATAAGGAGTTAATCCCTAGTCAACCACTTCGAGCCTAGAAGTAGGAGTTTCTTTCGGATCTACAAACCCTTACGCTTAACCTGGGGCAGGGTAGTGTTCAGTTAGTCTGACTACACATTCAAATTACAAAGATGAAATATCCCATACAAGGATCAACCATATGACATTCTTCGCACACATCCTGAAGTGTCGAAGGAACCGTACAAATCCAAATTTTATGTCGGTTGTTCTTCAATGACCAATGACTTGGCAGTCACAATTTCAAAAATAAATAAATCAAAAGAGCCCGCTAAGCCGAACACCTTAAAAGGAGACTTAGGCAAAAACTGGGGCAATCCCGATGGATTAAAGATTCAACAAAGTGGTCCATGCAAAAGTTAGGGATCAAAACAAGAATCAAGAGAGACAACAAAAGTCTCCAACAAAACAAAACAAGATTCAGTGACCACCATACCAAATCAAAGGGTCACCGACATCCAAAAAAAAAAAAAGGTGGCTGCCATTCCAAGAGACCTTGAATCACCATCTTTATCCTTACACTTACAAAAGACGAATGTGTGTGAGTTAACTGAACGTAGGATTGGAGATCATCATGAAGAAGGGGTGGGTTAAAATAAACTTTGAGCCTTATATCCTTTTGTTTCAATAACCATGAACCAAGCCACATTACAACCTTCAAAAGACCTAATTAAAGTAGGGTTTATTCTGAAAGCATATTACAGCAAGGTTGAGTAAACTGACTCCTAGAGACTTGCTAATATTCTATTCTCACTATATCAATCACACACTACCCCAAATCAAGCACCGCATTTGGATTCATGGTCCACTCGCCACACACTACCACGACACTCCAAATGCATGATTGTTTTTCAAAACTTGCATAACTATTGCATTAAAATCACCATTTCCTGAATAACAATTCTTAATTGTCAGTCAGTACTTGACATCGAGTAAATTCCAAACAAGGGGCAATTCAAGAGGCACTTGAACGTTGGTGCTGACACGAATCAAGACTATCCTATGAATCAGGGGCATGGAATCTTCTGATCATGTTGACTTAAGAAGTAGTAAGTATAAGACAAATCTCCAAGCATCGGTTGATCAGGGAGGAAAAACACTTCAATACTCAGTCTGTCTAGGACAAGTCCCTCAAAGGCTAATCAGGGGCAGACCATTGCAAGATTCAGGAGCTGGGAAAAACAGACTCAGACCACGTCATGGGATAATCATTCCTAAGGTTCCCTTTCAAGGAGAATTCTTTTGAACACCCTACAATCAGGGGGCAAGACGAGTTGCAAGGGGCAATTTCCTTTCATACCTTCAAGTCAGTCAAGCAGATTGCGTCAAGACATTAGTAACTGCTTGAATTCACAACCAAACTTTCGAAAGTTCATACCAGTACAACATCATACCTTGACAAGAATCCTTAGGAAACGTCAAAAGCACAATCATCATGCGTTGATCACGTCGCTATGCTCAGTTACAGGCTGGCCAGACATCTCAGAAGGAGAAGTCGAGATCTTCTCGAAGACAATACACAACATATCAGCGAGAGATCAAACTTGGGGCACCAAGAGTATCCGCATCTATTGCGTGTTCATCACATCATCAACTACCGAGTGTCGGGAAGTCAGATCCTTTTCACCAATCAGTGGTCCAACCCACATTGACAATTACCAGAAAAAACCAAAGCCCACATTGCTGGAATCTTCACAAAAACAAATACGACCAACACTGGCTTTCAGAAAATACATCGCCTTTGAAAGGGGGGCCAATCCCAAATGAGCCAATCATTCTTTGCATTCAAACATGCATCACATGCATCACCTCATACATAACGCATACATGACATTTATGCATATTACACAAGTCAAAATCCAAGGTTTAGTCGTAGGCATCCAGGCCAACCCTCAGTTGAGTCATTGTCACTTTCTCTGAGTGAGTTCTTACCCTACCATCGGGCGTTCCCCATTGAGTTACATCTTTCAACCTTTTGTTGATAAGATGTTATCCTCAGCTAAGTCAAACACTGTTTATTTAAACACTTACCTTGTTTCGCGTTGAGCATGCCTCAATGAGTCGTTTCCCATAACCTTTTGTTGATGGAAACTACACCTCCCCAGAGAATATTGGTTCTGCAACCTTTTGTTGTGGATACCCCAAGCAAGTCTTACCCAACAATGTTCCAACACTACCCAGCAAGTCGGGTTTACTGAACTTTGTCAGTAGCCTTGTTTTTCCAATATTTTTCTCACTATCATCCTTTTGATGAAAGTCCATTGAGGAATAATATTAATCATCACCCTGTTTACAATAACCGTTATCCTTTTGGTAATGGTAAATCATTGACATTTGTGATCTTACTGTCATCCTTTTGGTGTCTAAGATCCTTGAAGTTTTGGTTCAACCTTCATCCTTTTGGTGAATGGTGACCTCTGCAATAATTACAGCTTACCGTCATCCTGTTGGTGTCGACGATCCTTATGGTGATAAGCAATCCTTGTCATTTTGGTTCAATCATCATCCTTTTGGTGATGACGTCCAGTTTAATCTAAAATCATCCTTTTGGTGATAGAGATTATGGAGTTTGGTTTAAGCTATCATTCTTTAGGTGATGGTGACATTTCAACAGTCCAACCCCACTGTCATCCTTTTGGTGTCAGCAATATTTGAAGTTATTATAACTTATTATCATCCTTTCGGTGGTAACAAGTTTTGAAGTTATGATCTCACCTTTATCCTTTTGGTGATGGTGATTGTGGATTCATTATCATCCTTTTGGTGATAACGAGTTCTGTTGTTTGTAGTACCTTCATCCTTTTGGTGATGGTGACTATTGACTTATTATCATCCTTTTGGTGGTAACAAGTTTTTGTCTTGATCTTACCTTCATCCTTTTGGTGATGGTGATCAATTGCGTGTGTGCTTATTATCGTCCTTTTGGCGATAACAAGTTTTGTCTTTTAATTATACCTTCATCCTTTTGGTGATGGTGATCGTCGACTTATTATCATCCTTTTGGTGATAACAAGTTTGTGTCTTGATCCTACCTTCATCCTTTTGGTGATGGTGATCAATTGCGTGTGTGCTTATTATCATCCTTTTGGTGGTAACAAGTTTTGTCGTTTGGCAATACCTTCATCCTTTTGGTGATGGTGATTGTTGACTTATTATCATCCTTTTGGTGATAACAAGTTTGTGTCTTGATCCTACCTTCATCCTTTTGGTGATGGTGATCAATTGCGTGTGTACTTATTATCATCCTTTTGGTGGTAACAAGTTTTGTCGTTTTAACAATACCTTCATCCTTTTGGTGATGGTGATTGTTGACTTATTATCATCCTTTTGGTGATAACAAGTTTGTCTTGATCCTACCTTCATCCTTTTGGTGATGGTGATCAATTGCGTTGTGTGACTTATTATCATCCTTTTGGTGGTAACAAGTTGTGTCTTTTAATTACACCTTCATCCTTTTGGTGATGGTGATTGTTGACTTATTATCATCCTTTTGATGATAATAAGGTTTTGTTTCGATCTTACTATCATCCTTTTGGTGATGGGATCCTTTGAGTTGTGTGACTTATTATCATCCTTTTGGTGATAACATGTTTTATCTTGTATCTTACCTTCATCCTTTTGGTGATGGTGATCATTGAATTTCGACTTATTATCATCCTTTTGGTGATAACAAGTTTGTTGTGTGACTTTACTTTCATCCTTTTGGTGATGGTGATCATTGAAGTTATTTGACTTATTATCATCCTTTTGGTGATAACAAGTTTTGTTGTTGGATCTTACCCTCATCCTTTTGGTGACGGTGATATTTGAAGTTGATGAGTCAACTATCATCCTTTTGGTGATAGCCTTGATACTATACTCTCAGTAATTGAAACTTTATCAGAATAATCATCATCCTTTTGGTGACGGACATCATCCTTTTGGTGATGGGAATCTTTGGATTATGTCTAACTTTCATCCTTTTGGTGATAGCGAGAATTATTGGTGATCTTACCATCATCCTTTTGGTGACGGTGATCTTTGTTGTACCCACTGTAACCATCATCCTTTTGGTGATGACTACTTTTGAAGCTCGGTTTATCCATCATCCTTTTGGTGATGACAATCCTGACAATCATGGTGAACTACTATCATCCTTTTGGTAATAGCAAGTCCTACTGTCATCCTTTTGGTGCCAGAAAACATGTACAGTTTTGTCTTTACATCAGAAAATGACCTGTGCAATAGTTGAATGTCGACTCGAGGGTTGGCTGTGATCTGACGTTCTACCCCTATTACCTTGGTGCTGTTAGAATCCATTGCATTTTCTTTCTGCATCCATTCCATTGCATTTCAAAGGACAAAATTCGGATCCTTTCGTATTTAATTACCTTCCACCACGAATGTATGATGACCGTTGTCATTCCTACCTTCTAGTTCAAGATAATTAAATAGGGGCAACTGTCGTACCCCAATTTTGTCCGGGCATATTTAAATTTTTTCATACAATCGATCTCATTTTATTTTTTCATCACATACATACCATTACATACATTTGCATCATGAATAATACCTAAAATGTCAGTCAGAATGAATTTATTTGAGAATACAGAAAAATCGGTTGAATCGTTAAAGATTTGAAGAAAGACTGTATTTTTTAAGTATATTTTATCCTGACAATTTTAGTGTGACCGGTTCATTTTTTCGGACAAATTTGTACTCAATTTCTATTTTTAATTGGTCATTATTTTTTTCGTTTAGATATTTAATTAAAATAATTAGAATGTGTTTAAAATTAAATATTAGTTAGTTTTTTTAAATATTAGTAGTTTTTTAAATATTAATTAGTCTTTTTTTTAGGATTTGTCATTTGAGTAAGTAATAATTATGAAATATATATATTCTACATTGGATACCCTAATCCACTAAAAACAAATTCAGACTCCCTCAGAATTGACTCTCCACTCACGTTTTTATGATTCCTTCTCTCCCTCACACGCCACGCGTCTCACACACTCCTCACTCCATATCTCACAAAATCCACTCCCAACGGCCATCAGCTACACGCTCACCCTCCTACTCACCCTTATCCTCTCTCACTCAGACTCCCTCACAAAAGGACACTCCCTCACGCTAATCTGAAAAATCATCCAAAACCCATCACAACCTCCGCCTCCTCTCACGAAACCCAAATCGCTCACTCCGCCGCCATCACAAAACCACCGTCAAACCCTTCAACAACCATCACAACTCTCAAAGCCACACAAACTCCTTCATCTTCCTTCCGCTCAAGCTCACGCTACCGACCCAATTCACCATCCACCAACACTTCACCTTCGGCTCCACCATCCAAAACCCATCACCAACCTCTTTAAACCCTCAGCCGCCGCAAACCCACCGGCGAATCCACGATCTCCACCGCCGCGAGCTCAAACTCGCACAACCCTCAAAACCCTTCGCCGCCTGCACCACAAACCCTCTTCCAACGGTTCCTCCCTTCCTCTGGACAAATCCACAGTCCCAGCCTTCATTCCGAATTAGCACCTAACCCAGCAAATGGTCAACAAACAATGGATCTGTTCAAACTCAGCTTTCTAACAACATCACCTTGACAACAACTCGACAACACGGTGAAAGTAGAACGAAACATCTTCAATGGACTCGATTCAGGAAGCTGCACATTGCGTCATGCCATTGGTTTAGTGTTCGTGGATTTTTCGGTAATTTCATCTTTGGTTTGATTTGAATCTGAGTTTTAGATTGTTGTTGTTTATTGTTTTGTCTATATTCTGGCATGCGGTTATGATAGGTAGTAAGTACAATGGGTTTGATTTGTGTAGTTCATGATTGGATTCAAATGTGATTTTCTTTTTTTTTCTCTGTTATGTTACAAATCGAGTTCTGGTGTAGCATTGAGATAGAGTGGTTATTGAGGTAGATTAATTACTAAACTGTGGTGTAATATTTGGATAAGTTGGTTCTGTTTTAGTTTTGATGTAGTGCAGACATAACAGGTTTTTAGTTAAGCTGTCAAAGGTGTTTTACCTATTTCAATGGCTATCATTCTCGTCTTGAAAATCTGAGATTATGAGTATTTATGAATGCTTTGCTATGTGATATGCTTACCATGATTAAGTTGAATCCGAACTATTCATACTTTTGATACAATTTGATTCGGGATTTTAGTTGAATTTTGTTGTTTACTTTGATCATTGTAAGTAAACTTGTAAATATTAAATAATATCGAATTGATACTATTTGCATTTTGCCATGTAAATTAGATTTTTTTTAATTCGTGGATTCGATAATCTCATGTCGATTTACCGCCAAACTTCCGATACATTGATGGACCAATTTCACCGAGTTTCGAATTTGCGAATAATATCAATCATTGTTATTACGCTCAAACCGGTTCCGAGAACATATTCATCGCCACATACCGATTAAATCAATGTTAATACCCATTTTCTTTCTCTTTTGATTTAATTAATTGATTAAAATATTTAATTAGTTTAATTTCTATTAATTAATTGTAATTAACTTAATTATTTGATTTAATTAAATAATTTTGATAATTAATTTTAATTAATTTAATTAATCAATTTAAACAGATTTTAATAAATTAATTTTGTTAAAAAGAAATTGATTAATTTCTCCCACTCTCATAAACTTCACATTTCAAACAAAAAAGAAAAACTATTTCATGTCATCATCATTTCATAAACCATTTCCAATTTTATTTCAATATCAATTCATCAACAACACAAACCAATTTAAAAAAAAACACAAATCACAATTCTCGATTTAAATATCGAGCCCATTTTCAAACACCCTTATAAGTCGATCGCTCCTAAGCATCGCCATCAACCTCACATAGCTTACTCTTGGGCTTCCTTACAATGAAACCTACTTGGTTATTGATTAATCGAGTAGATGAAATAATACACTAAATACAATTCATTTCATAAACACGAATTCAAATCATTTTTCAAACCACTCAATTTCAAAATAATTTCCTCTTTTAACACAAACTTGGGATGAAAAGGAGATAGGAAGCGTACGCTTCACTATTTCTCAATTACTCGAATGATTGGCGTACGCCATATTGCGCGAGTTCTTGTCACCCGATTAAACCTTAATCATACACATTCGAACCACATTATTTCAAATCATTTCTACAAATTCCAAATCCTTTTAATTACATATTTTGGATGAAAAGGAGAATAGTAAGCTTCCGCTTCACTATCTCTCGACTATTCGAATAATTGGCGAACGCCATATTGCTCGGATTTTTGTCATTCAATTAAAACCCTAATAATCATACGACTTCAAATCATAATGTTTCAAGTCAATTACAAATCCTAATCCTTTTAATTCCACATTTCAGATGAAAAGGAGAATAGTGAGCATCCGCTTCATTATCTCTCGATTATTCGAATAATTGGCGTACGCCATATTGCTCGAATCTTCGTCATCGAATTAAAGCCTATCAAAATACAATTTATTTTCACAAATCAAATACGACATCCAAACATTATTTTTACAATTTAAACTTCGGATGATAAAAGATGAGAGGCGTACGCCTCGCCATCTTTCGATTATTTGAATAATTGGCGAACGCCATATTGCACAAATTATCGACTTCCGACTAAAACACGCTAAATAAACTTGGATAAAGGAATAGGTGGCGTACGCCTCATTATTCTTTGGATAAGCAAGTAGGGGGCGTACGCCTCACTACCGTGCGTATTCAACATCCACAAAAAAAAAACTTTCAAAAATAATTCGAACGAAAAAGGAATAGAAGGCGGACGCCTTATTACTCCTCGAAAGAATTGGACGATTGGTGAACACCACATTGCTCAATCTTTCGTCGTTCTTCCAAAAACATCTCAAACAAATCAAACCTAATTTCTCGCCCCCGAGCGATCGAAACCAATCAACCAAAACACCGAAACATCAATTCAACTTGTCACCCCCGCGTGACCAAAACCCTTTTCAAAAGAACACTGTCAATCCTTTCTAATGCGCACAACAAACCAGTGCTAGAGCCTCCACCGAGAGTAGACAAGCCAGCGTTTAGCCGTTAGAACGCCGACCTACACAGTCGTTCATCAAAACAAAATCCACCAAATATTCGTAGTAGCCCGAACTACGAATGCTTTGATTTCCTTATTGCACTATAAGGATACGTAGGCAGGAGATTGCTGTATCTTCGCGAGCACACTAATAAAAAACCTCCCATCTCCCCCTCCTGAGGTCTTCATCCATATCTATCATCAATTCTAATCACTCGAAGCAAGCAGATAAATAGTTAATTAACAGTCAAATAGCAAAATCAGACTAAGAGGTTCCCGTTGAGTACAACGGACGTAAGGGGTGCTAATACCTTCCCCTTGCGTAATCGACTCCCGAACCCGAATATGGTTGCGACGACCATTATTCTTATTTCTAAAGGTTTTCTCGATATTTTCCTATTCCTTCATTGGAATGAATAAAGTTCAGTGGCGACTCTGTTTCGAACATTTTTTCCGCGTCCTATCGCGAGGGATCGCATTTTTGAGGTGCGACAGAGACCATCAGTCAGAATTCAGAAGAATCATCCCATTGAAAATTTCATATGAAATATGAATGATGGAGTCACCACCAGATCTAGATAGATGATTTCAGACTCGTGCTTCATTTCCATGATTGAACCCAAGAATGCCAGGGAAGCTATGACTGATTAATTCAGGATTAATGCTTGCAAGAAGAGTCGTGTCAAATCAAAAGAAATAATGTATGCGAATTAGTTCCGAGACTTGAGGATGTGAGTATCTTTGGTAGAAAATGGATTACAAGAACAAGTCTGATGAGAATGGTAATGTTACAAGGAGTAATGGATACAAAAGAGGAGGAATATATAAAACTCTATTTATGAAGAATTATGGAGGAAAGCTCATGATAGACCAAATTTATGTTGATGACATAGTATTTGGTGGGATGTTAGACCAGATGGTGAAGCATTTTGTCCAACAAATGAAGTCTAAATTAGAATTGAGTCTAGTAGGAGAGCTTACTTACTTTCTTGGTCTACAAGAGGAAGAAAACATTTTTGTATCTCAAAGAAAGTATGCTCAAAGTATAGTGAAGAACTTTGGCCTTGAAAATGCAAGTCACAAGAGAACACCTACTGCAACTCAAGTGAAAATAACCAAAGATGAAAAGGGTGTTGATGTTGATCAAAGTTTATACAGAAGTATTTTCTACCTCACAACAAGAATATCTAACATCGGTTTCTATGTAGGTGTTTTTGCAAGATATCAAGCAAACCCCAAGGCTAGTCATCTCACTCAAGTGAAGACAATTTTGAAGTATGTAAATGGGACATGACTATGGAATTCTATATTCACATAGTACCGATGTGTATCCATGATAATCTACTGACTGTGTTGATATGTAATAGTTATGGTATCTGTTGACTTTTAACCTGACTGACAATCAACTACTGACTATGATGTGTATGCATGCTGACTATTTGTGTGTCTGATTGTGTGGAGCATTTTGATTGATCTATTTTGTTATAGAAACCATATTTCATGTTTTATGATTGTGCTACTTCTGTCGTTGTTGTTGTTTGCTCTGTGTGCTTGTGTGTGGTGTGCTTAATGCTCAACTTATGTTGCATATCTTGTATGTTTTTGAAAATGTTGTTTTGCCAAAATTTGCCAAAGTGAGAGATTGTTGTTCCTTTTTAGATTGATTGCATTATGAAAAATAACATGGTATGTTCAAGATATTTTTGTGAAGAAAGGAAACATGTTGGAACATATGTCCTAACATGTGTGCAACATTTGACCCTTATTAGCAGGCCAGTGTTGTAGCTTTTCCGTGCATTATTTTCTGGTTGATTCAATCATATTTGTTACAAATCTATTGCTATCTTTTAGCAATGAATTCATGTGAATTTGTTTGATTAAATTGAACGTGATCAAATCAAATTTAAATGGAGATTTAAATTTGATTTTAAAAATAAATCATATCTTTTGTTGGAGGTTTTTCAGGATCAAATAAAAAACAGAATCCAACTAAATCTTTTTATATTTATGAACAAGATCAGAGATGCTTATGACCATTGGAAAAAGCCCAAAAGAAGCATTGCTATGTAAGGAGACTCAAACCTAATGTTTGGGATATGCAATTATTGAAGATACCTAGTGTTAGGATTTTATTTGAGTCTTTTGTTTGTGTTAATTGTACACCATGCTAGTGCCCTAATGCATAAGGCATAATGTCGGTCTGTTTAGTAAAGTTGTAATTCAATATTCTTTAAGTTGTTTATGAAGGTACAATCACTTGGGATTAATGATTGAAAGAAAGTTAGATGGGTTCCCATATTTAATAGGAGACCTAAATAGAAAATCATTAGGATTAGGAAAAGACATTGAATAACATGGGGTTAAGATAGTGAATTTCTTTTCTTGGGTAGAGAGCCCCGAAACGTAAGTGTAGTTTCACCAAATTGGGTTAAGAATTTTGTGTGTTCCTTTATTGCTTTTCTACTTCATCACTATGTTTATCAAGTCTGTTAATTCTAGTGTAAGATGTTGAACACCCTTCCTTAAGTATCTTATCCCACATTTGTCCCCATAAGAACAAAATTTCACTTTCTTATCAAAAAACATGATTCAGGAATTAGAAATTTTTTGTGGACATGTAGCGTAGACAATAGAAAACTAATTTTGCTGCTTGGAATGTTGTTTGCTCTCATTTATCTGCAACAAAAAAATTGAACTAATATTGAAATAAAAAAGACCTCTTGATGGACCTAAATAATTTAAATCAGGTGTTACCCTAGTTTCATCTATTGAACAAATATTGAAATAAATTGAATCATAACTTATGGTCCACCAACAAAAAAAAATAATTAGAAAGAGATATAAATACCATTATGGAAAAGTAAGATAAAGTTAAATTGATATGTGATCAATATTTTTTTTTAAAAAGCAACAAATTTTATTAAAAATTGCATAAAAAATCCGAGGGACGTAAATCAAATCCATAAAAAAAAAACTAAACAAAATAAAAATAAATTGTTGAGATTGATGAAACCATCCTTAAAGCGGGTATTTCTCAAAAATTCTTCCAATATGTTTCTATCATGATTAACATTTGCTAAAGATCCCACCACCAATGGCTTGAAGATTTTGAATAGGACTTGCAATAGAAGATTGATCTACATGTTGTTCCTCACTTTGTTTCATATCATATCTTTTCTCTAGATATTTGTTAGAAGCAGTTATTTCCTTGCCATCAGAGTAAATTGTATGAGGGAATTGGGTAACTGTATTATCCTTAACAACTTTCTAAAGGGCGTCAATTAAGTCAAGTGGGTTGGTGTCATCTTCTCTTTGTTTTTGTATGTTAGTTGAACCATTGAGAGCTACGTCCAAAGACATAGCAAATAGCTTTTTTAGGACTCTCTCATAAGGAAAAAGACTCAAATTATAATTTGAACCACCATTAACTTGTTCTTCCTTATCTATAAATGTAATAATGTGATATTTGATGGATCAATTTATTTTTTATACATTATAAATGTATTTAAAACTATAGTAATGGAAAGGGAAAATAGAAAAAGAATATGGAAAGGATACTATCTCGTTTCAAACTTCCTTGCATAAGGAAAAGGGCTCTGTTACCAACTGGACTATTGTCCACTTGGAAAACACTATCCCATAAAATATCCTTATTTTAAAACATTCAGATTTTAGAAAATACAAGAATAAACAAAATATTTCCCTTTAAAAAGTTCAAACAAAGGACTTATGAATACATAGTGTGTCCCTCTACCAATTGGGATATTGTCCACTTGTTAAAAACTGAAAATTTCCACACCAAGATTTATTAAAATTTACAAATAGAAATCAAATAATGTTATTTTGAATTAATTAATTAAATTTTTATTTTTCAAATGTAATTTAAAAAAATCAATGTTTTTTAAAAGAAATCAAATAGTAATCAATATTGTTGTTTTGATTTAATTAAATAGTTTTTTATTTTTCAAATGTAAAAAAAAATAGAAATCAAATTAATTGATTACTATTTGAAAAAAAACATTGATTTCTATGTTTAAAAGAAACATTGATTTCTATTTTTTTAAATTACATTTGAAAAATATAATTTGTCATTAAATTTGATTGACAAATTTTTGTAGGAAACATGTTAAGTAAGATGTTCTAATTTTGTGTGAGATATTTTATCTTATTTTATTTGGGTGTGCATGCCTTATTTGATTGAATATAGATTTAGCGTTCTGCCTCAAGATTTATTTACTTTTTGATTTAATCAGAGATTTGATTTATAACGCGTTTTTCATTGGAAAAAGATTTTTACGCTAAATTTTGTTTTTAAATATTCAGTGTTTCTCAAATCATCCATTAAAGATTTATTTAGATTGGATTCAAAATTAGCCTTAATGAAGAAAGATTCATATGACACTTTTTGGAAATCAATCGGTTTGTGTTAAAACCCTAATGGGCCTTTTAGGTTGGATAATTGTTATTTAAGGAGAGGATTCTAATTGTTTGAAGACTTAGACCTTGAAAATTTTAGTTTGTCATTTTCTTGTTTCCATTGAGTCTTTTGTTTTTGTTTGTAATACTCTATTTTTGGATATCTTTCTTAAGTTAGACAGATAAAGTATTTGGTTGTAAATGTAATATTCTATTATTGTAATAGTGCAAACATTTAGAAAAGTGTTTGAGTGAAAGTGAGAGGGGTCTCAAATTCAGGGGGAGCATGAATATAAAGTTCATGAGTAGTATTAGAAAAATGGCATAGACTAGGAGAGTTCAGATGACACTGTCGTGTACTATTGACTAATGATTAGTGGTTTTCCTTTCATTGGGCTGATGCCTTTCAAACGTAGGTGACTTTGCACCGAACATGGTTAATAATTACCTGTATTATTTTTTTATATGTTTATTTTTGTTACTTTATCTCATTTTTTCTCATTTTGTCTCAGCATTGTGTGTGACATCTTATATGTTAAACTGATTTCTTGTTATGTGAACTTACTTTCCTTATCTAGTTTGCATGTTATATTTTTTTATGCTTATGTGATTTTTTTCTCCAAATCTACATTTTCTGGGAAATATCACTTCTTATCTGATAAGTGTTAGAAATAATCCTTGCTTTGCCTGTGTTATTATTTGGATGAACTATTTCTGAATATTTCTTAGATGATATGCATTCAAATGAAATAACTATTAAAAATAATCATTGAAAAAAAGGAATTATTTTCATTAATCAGTTAGAAGAAGTACAATATTTCTAGGGATTACATGAATTTATCTAGATCGGAACAATATCCCCTAGCTGCAAAAGAATCCTCGTAGTCAGGAGATTGCTCTTCACTTCCCTCGTTTGAGTCATAGAAAAACATTATTCTTGGCACTATTTTCTTCTTCTTCTTCATCATCATCATCACCTTCTTCTTCTTCTTCTTCTTCTTCTTCTTCTTCTTGAGCTTCCTTACTCTTAGGGAATCCCTTACAATAGTCGACCCAAATGGCTAGGCCTCTTTAGTGGTCTGCTGAAGGTGTTGCTCTGAATTTATAGGTTTGTCCTTAACATTAAGCTCTGTTGGGTGAATACTATTGGCTTTCTCTAATGAAGAAATCATGTTGATATGATGAGAATAATAGTTGATGAAAAGATGAGAAGTAATTATGTAAAGGTATACTTTTATTGAGGAAGTCGAGTGCCTTGTAAACTTCACTTGGAAACTGAAACTTCTAATAATTTAATGCATGCAATAATTACTTCTAATGGTTGATATTCTTGAATGACATCTTGAGAGATGCATAAATGTTTCAACCATTATAGTCGTTTCTATTTATTGGGAAGAGAAAATGTTATTCTTATCTTGTGTTATCAAGTTTCAATTTTCCCATATATTTTTAATTCCTAAAATATTTCTTGTCTTCTTATATGCTGACATGTCCTTTCTCACTTTTTGTTGATGAAAAAAAGGGGGAGAAAATTATGGGTACATTTAAGAGGATTAAAATTATTTTATGAATGCTTTTAATAATCATGAACCTTAATTATTAAATTATTTGATATTGATTTCATCTGAACATTATTTTATAAAAATAAGTTTAAATTAACATGGATGGACTTAGGGGGAGCTTACAAAACTCAATTTATGGACTATTAGACTCAGTGGGAGCTTACAAAACTCAGGCTCTGATGTTTTCAAGTTTGTTAAAACTGACCAACCATTATTCTTAAATACATTTGTTTGTCATCATAAAAAATGGGGAGATCGTTGGAACACGATTATTCATATCCCTTGGGTTTTGATGATAACAAAGTACTTAAAGAACAAATGGGTATATGATACGTCTCGTGACTGTATATAGAATATAGTCTATCGGGTACTTGACTCCAAGTGCACAGTCCAGTCGTTTTAGTTTTAAAAGATATCAAACCCACAAGGACTGATGGTCAAACTAATGCTACCGACGTTACTATGTTTAGCTAAGGGAATGATTTTTAGAAGTTTGGTTGAAGAAAATTATTTTTTGGATCAATATTAAAATTAATATGAATTAATGAAAATAAAGCAAGTAAAATGAAATTCAAATAATCATAAAAAACGTGGACCACTTGATCTCCCTCATTAATTGAGGTGGCAGATCAAGTGGCCACCAATGCGCGTTCCATGGCGCACCTGAGTCAAACGTCCAAACGCTTGGTAATTAAAATTTACACTCATGATTAAAACAAATTGAACTCATCTAACGGCTCAGGACCATGCCACATCATTATCGGAGTAAAGTGTCGGTCGTCTTCTCAGGCGACCTTGGCCGGACTAGTCCATTCATCACCACATCATAAATGAAAAAGGAGGATATGACCCGCAAGGAAAAATGGTGTAGATCACGAATATCACCTCAATTTTAACTAACTCCTCACATATATAAAGATATGAATAGTTGAAATTTGAGGTATATCAACTGAGTTGCTTCGATTTGACCTCTAAGCAACTCAATCTTCTTGCCTACATTGGTAGGACTTCAAACAACCAAAGAATCAAGAGAATTGAGCAAGATTGAGATAGAATCGAAGAGATGAAATTTTCTGGAAAATACTTTCGATGCAGGTCTGGATTCAACTGTTCTTGCCTTGGCTCATGCTTGATCTCACTCAGAATGCTTATAGGAGTAGAATGAAATACACAAAAGGTCTTGGATCCCTGGAGTTTTGAATCTCAAAACAGTGAGATTCAAACTCAATTTCAAGATGAAATTCTCAGGTTTATCCTCTAAAATGGAAGGGTTAGGGGTTTAGGTCAAAGTTGGTGCGAATGTGTGTTTAATTTTGATGCTAGAGGGCTCTATTTATAGCTGCAACTCATGATATTTGCACCTTCAAATTCACTTTCCAAAATTGGAAAATGATGATGCATGGGTGCATGGGCGTGTACAGGCTCATGAGATATTTTCTTAAGGTCCACAAATGAATGTGAGAGAGTCTGAAGTCAACTTGGATTGCAAGGCAAGTGTGTGTGAAGATTTGAAGTTTGATCTTTGCCACATGATGATACCATGTTCATGCCATGTGAAACCCTAGCATTTCTTGTCCAAAATGGATGAACTTAGACTTTTTTGGAAAGGTTAGACCAAGAGGAACAACTTTCATGTTCAACACTTTTCCATTTGGAGTTTGTATCATGATTAATTTTGAGGTGAAAGTTTGGAAATTTCAACATGTTGAAATTTTTTCTAAGTGTCAAGCCATATATCTCAATATTCCACCTTGCTTAGATTTTTATTTGAGCTTCAAATGAGACAAGTGTCTTCATCAAAGTTGTAGCTCTTTCAAATACCTTCAAAATGGTCGCCAATTTCATGTCATTTGGATTTGAAGTGATAGAGTTATGCATTTTTGAAGTTTGGAAAAATCACTTGTTCAATGGTATAGGTCAAAAGTGACCTATAATGTAGCCTCATATCACATGCTCATCAAAATTTAATTAGCTCTCACTTAAAACATCAAAGTTGAAGTAGACATCTTGAATTTGATTGTGAAACTTGTAAATATTTCATATCATAAAAATTGATCAAGTTATGGCCTTGGGAAGTTGACTTTCAAATTAGGGTTTAGACAAATTGACCTATAATGTTTCAACATAGAAAATGATTTTCCAAGCAAAAATAGCTCTAGGTCTCAACATTAAAGTTGTTTGGAATGTCATTTGGAGTAAGTTTTCTCTTGAAATCATTTTCATATGGTGAAAATCGTAGGTGATAGGGTCTAGGGAGACCCAGTTTTGATCAGATGAATTCATCTGGCCAACCACCATCAACCAACTTGCCAATATTCAATTCTCTTGACTTTATAGGCTCATAGTAGATCATACATGCATAAGATGATGAAATTTGAAGGGCTCCTTGAGAAATTTGATCAATTGGTGATATAGCTTATTGGAGAAGTTACTCAAGATACCCAGTCAAACTAGGGTTTCCAAGGCAAATCACCCTCAAACTCTTGAAGAAAACTTGATCAATATAACATGTAGGAATCAATGGAACTCATATATGATACCCATAAACATTCTTGTATAAATTCAATGGTTGTGATCTTTGTCATGGGGGTCTCAAACCCTAGATATAAACTTGATAGATCAATGGAGATCATGCCCTACCTGGAAAAGAGTTAGGCAAATGCAAAGACATATTTTTGGTATTTTGGTTAGTAAAATGATAATATACAAGTATGATACAATCACAAAGTACTTGGTGATCTCTCCCAAAACAAACCCAATGAAGGAGGGGGTAAGGAGGATGCCAAGGCATGATCCCAATGCTAATGCTTATGAAGAAATTGCATGAGGGATCTTAGGGTCAAAGTTGGGGTCTCACAGGCATCTACCTTTGCATGGACGTGATCAAGGCTACTGATTTCGTACATTCCACTTTTTGTTTGGGACTTTTCTACTGGAGTTCTTTCACCTCCCCATTGGCAATGGTTTTGGGCCATGTTTTCAATGAGTTAATAGGCTTCGTTGTATGGCTTGTCCATAAGTGCACCGCCTACGGCAGTGTCTACTGTCAGTCTTGTGTTATATAGAAGCCCATTGTAAAATATGTGAATGATCACCCAGTCTTCGAGACCGTGATGTGGACATATCCTCATCATGTCTTTGTATCTCTCCCACGCGTCGTCGAGAGATTCTACATCTTTTTGTCGAAATACGTTAATTTGAGCTCTCAGCATAACAGTTTTGCTTGGCGGAAAATATCGGGATAAGAAAACATTCTTTAGTTCTTCCCATGTAGTAACTGAGTTGGATGGCAAAGATTGCAACCAAGCCCAAGCTTTGTCTCTTAGTGAGAAAGGAAAAAGGCATAGTCTTATCGCATCTTGAGATACACCATTCGCCTTCATAGTGTCTACGTACTGCACAAACTTGGTCAAATGTTCATTAGGTTCGTTCGTAGGATTTCCAGCAAATTGATGTTATTGGACAGCTGATAATAATGAGGGTTTCAACTCGAAATCGTTTCGATTGATAGCAGGGGCAGCAATGCTGCTGTGAGGTTCTTGTTGGGACGGGGTAGCTTAGAACTTAAGAGGACGATTCTGTGGATCTACTGCAGCCATGGTTGGTTTTTCAACTAGTTCAATAGTAGGAAAGAAGATATCAGGAATATTGTACCTTTGTTGGTACTCTAATATTCGGCGTCTTAAATATAAGAAACACTCTAATTCAGCGATTGGTGGTGCTAAGTTATCGCCTTGTGAGCGAGTACTTGACATACAATCGGGGGAAATAAGGGAAAGTAGATTAGTTTTTACCTTAGTTTATACAGTGCAACGAAAGAATCACATTATTTGACTAAATAAGGTCCCCGGCAACAGCGCCAAAAACTTGATACGTCTCGTGACTATATATAGAATATAGTCTATCGGGTACTTGACTACAAGTGCACGATTCAGTCGTTTTAGTTTTAAAATATATCAAACCCACAAGGACCGATGGTCAAACTAATGCTACCGACGTTACTATGTTTAGCTAAGGGAATGATTTTTAGAAGTTTGGTTGAAGAAAATTAAATCTAAGGGAAGTTAAGTTTTAAGAAAATATTAATAGAAGGACATCAGTATGCAACGCATTAATCGTCAGGGATTCGATAAGTCACCGGTGTATAATTTAAGTACCAAATATCTTCCAGTAGAAAATACTTATTTAAAAGGCTTTATCTCACACTCCCGTGATTGTTGATTTGAACTATACCTTTAAGTGAGAATGTACGCTCTCGCTGTCCCATTTGAAGTTAAAAATACTTTTTGAAAATAAATAAGTTCTAATTGCTTTTAAAGTGCTCTCGCTGTTTTTAAAATCAATGCCTAGTTTTTACTATCCAGTTCGACCCTCACGCTCTCGCGATTGTTGGTTCTCACCTTAGTTAATTTCCCACTCTCGTGGAAAAATCTTATTAAATAGCTTCTCACTCTTGTGACAAAGTTAATTAAATTTAAATTAAAAACCACAGCCAAAAAGATTATTTGAGAAAAGAAGTTTTACACCGATTATTATTAAATCCCGTCTAATTAAATTGTTACATACCGATACCGGTAGTTTAGCCGGACATGTTAAACAACGCAAACACAGACAAACATAAACAGATCAACAATAAAATAGACATGATTACAATAATAATAAAGCAATAACAATTGAATAAAAACCTGGAAATTGGATTAACAGAATACGCCGAATCTTGAAGTACTTGAGCAGTCCTCCACATGTCGGTAGGATTCTGCCTCTTCGAAATAATAGCTTAAACTAAATTAAATAAATTATAGTAGTTCCCTAGTGTAGTAAACTACTACTTTGGCTACATGAAAGGCAAAAAGGAAAGGGAAAATCAAAGCTCTGAACGGTAAAAGAAAATTAATGTTGCTGAAGAAAAGTAAAAGACAAAATAGAATTGCTGTGAAAAAATATAGAGAGAAAAAGGTCTTCAAAGCTGGCTTCCGAGAGAAAAATTAAGCGTCCCCGTAGGTTTCCAACTTCCGTCTTTTTATATCCCCCATTAGGTCTTGGCAGTTGAGAGAAACAAGGATGACTTGGTTGAGTGAGGAAATCACGGGGAAGTGGCTGAACAACGATAATTTAGACCTATTGGATCATTTCTGTTGACTGTTTTAAGGCATTGATTTTGGCCGCGTGACGTTCGTGATGGGCCTGTGGCGGTTATGATAGGCTGGGCGTGTCGGTCGTGACATGCTTTGTGACGGTTTTCACATCCACATAGCTTTTATTCTCTGTTTTTCTGTGTTTCTGCTGCTTTCTCTTCTGTTTCTTCTTCTTTTCCTTCCTTTTCTATACTTTGCTCACTTAAGCATGGGGATTGAAATACCTGCAAAAATAACTCGAACACTTGAGGAATAATCGGAATATAAATGAAAGTGTAATGATTTTTGAGTGTAAATCAAGGCAAATATACGATGTATTTTTGCGTTATCAGTATACTAACATATGTTCAAGTGTGAAGGATCACACACATAAAATTAGTACTGATTGAAAGCATATGTGGAGAAGAAAATGAGACTGATTCTGATTGATCAGAATCTGATGACTCTGAATGTGTTCATCAGCCTCTGATAGTTCAAACTCTGGTCTTATATTCTTGCATCTGATGACAACACATACTCTGATTGTTTGAAGAGCCTCTGATCCATACATTATACCAAAGCAGACTAGTCTTGTAAAAGCCCCAGATTTCGGGACATAGTCAACTAGGTTTTTATTTTGCAAGGCTCAAGGAATAGGTTATGTGACATCTTCTGTTTGTTCTATCTTTTGGTAGATACCTAGTACTTCTAAAGGTGCTGTGAACAATGCCATTATTCAGTGGACAATGCTTCAACCAGATACATTCTACAATGCCTCTCTTGGCATGCTTCTTCACTAAGTTTGATCTTATGTTCAAACCCTCCAACGACTATTTCTCTACCTCTATAAAAGGAAGATGAAGATTTGAAGGAAGGTGTATAACAACAACGTAATACAATATCTTGAGCATAACTCTGAGCTTTCATTTGTAATTATTTAATGCATAAGATCTTAATATTTATTATCTTTGTATATCTTAGAAATATTAAGAGGTTAAGAAACTTTGGGGTTTTTGCACAACTGTTATACTTATGATTATATATCTAAGTATAGTGGTTACCATATCTACCAAACTATTTGTTTAAAGTAGAGGAAATCTATTTCAGGCATGCTTGAGCAAGGAAGTCTCTTTCTGGGTTGATTGAGTTGAAGTCTCTTTCTGGGTTGATTGAGATGAAGTCTCTTGCAAGGTTGCTTGAGCAAAAGTCTCTTTCTAGGTTGATTGAGCATTGAAGTCTCTTGCAAGTATGCTTGAGAAATTTGTAACTTGTTTGGTTATAGTGAAAATATCTAGTTGAGGAAAGAGGACTGGATTACTCTCACTTGAGGAGAGGAACCATGATAATCTTTGTGTGTTTATAGCATTTACTTATGATCACTTTATTTCTGTAGATGTTACTTTTTCTGATATCAGACTCTGAACATGGTTAGGATTATGAAGTTCTAATAGCAAAAGTGAAAGGAATTTTTGGAATACACAATTCGACCCCCTTCTTGTGTATTTTTCTCACCTTTAGCTTCAACTTCTCACAACTACATTTGAAAAACTAAAGATGAATGAGGATGAGACCATATCTGAATTTAATGTTTGACTCCGTGATATTGCTAACAACTCTTTTGCTCTTTGTGAAAAGATGTATGAAGAAAAGATGGTGAGAAAACTCCATAGATTTATTCCATAGAGGTTTGATGTGAAGGTCACAACCATTGATGAAGCTCAAGATGTGTCTAAAATGAAAGTTGATGATCTAACTGGACCCTTTCTCACCGTTGAAATGGATATTGATGACAAATCAGAAAAAGGAGTAAAAGTGTGGCATTCCAAGAAGATGTTGACAAATGTTGAAATTCTGGTGTAGTCAGAATTCAGATGTTCTACTCCAAGTCATGACATCTGATCTAACATTGTAACTAATACAGCAAGATAGTTATTAACCACTGTACTAATATGCACACGTTCACAGATGTCACGACATCTCATTCTATGTCACCCTAGAATGGATGAACACCTGGTTCTGTGCATCCGGAAGAATGACTCAACTGAGATCTATCCTAGCACTCACTTCTGTTGTTTTCTTACTCAGTTATCAGCATGATGTCTTACTGTTGATTTTGGACATCATCTATTACATTGTTCCAGTGTGTTTGTCTTTTTCATGTATTTCCTGAATGAACACGTTAATCTAATTACCACTTATTAGATTGCTAACAACTAGGCTATTTGTTAGGTTCATTAATTGTAGGTTAGTAGTTGGTTTCCTGGATTTTCTCTCAGCTGTTGAATCCCTGATGAATAGCCTGAGAAAATTACTGAAACAAAAAAACCAATCAACCTACACTTTAGCACATGCTGTTGGGAATGAATGTCACAACATTCATTTCAACAACCAGAACATATGCTGATTCTGTTATGTTCCTGGAAACGTACTGTGCTAAGTTAGCAGTACTGTAAAAGACCAACTAGTCTCTACTTCAGTATCAGCCTTCAGTATCAACTGTCAAAACATCCAGTTTGACAGTTTCACAATGATCCTTCAGCCATGTCTGTTATCCTTGAATAGAACAGACTTAAATAAATATTGAACTAAAATAAACCTGCTTATTATTCAGTATACGCTGTCACTGATGAATGTTACAACATTCTGATTGACATTCAAACAGAAGGCTATATACCAGGTCTGTTATCAGCTTGATAAGCTGACTGGAATACCTGCTGAGTTATGACAGTAATAAACACATGCAGAAGGATAACAAACACAGGAAATTGTTAACCCAGTTCAGTCCAACATGACCTACATCTGGGGGCTACCAAGCCAGGAAGAAGATCCACTATTAGCAGTATTAATTCAGAGTTAAACTCACCCGTTTACAACTCTTCACTTAATCCCTACCCAATGCAATCTATACCTAGGAACTCCTAGATAGAAACCTCCAGTTTCCATTCCTATCACTACAAATACATTGTAATGTTAACACACCTTGAACTTGCTTCACAACTTCATTCAAGAACAAAATCACTCTTGCCTACAGGCTTTGAGTTACAAAAACTCTCAGCTTTTACCACTGAGAAACACATGGTAACCTTCCCACAGGTTGGGAGGTTTACCTCACACACACCCCTAAATTTTCATTCTAAGAGGCTTACAAATACTAGGTTACAATGTGTTATTTATAACCTAATCACCCAACTGGATTTGGGCCTACAGAAATCGCAGCAGACTTGTTCTTTGCTGTTACAACTTCAGCAGAAAAATTCTGCTACAAACAAGGTCTTCAATCCTAGAATATCTCCATATATATATCTCCATATTTTGAGCCTATATATCTTCTGATTGAGTCTTCAAGACCTCCACATGGGAGTTAGGATATTCACCAAATATCCTTACTAATCCCAGAATAAATACTTAATTAATTAATTCAGTTTTCTACACATGTACGATGTCACAGGCATGATGTCGTGACATCGTACATGACATGTTGGTCCAGATGTTGAACTTCTTCAACCCAACATATTAAAACAACAGAGATGATTACATTATTTGTTTTACAAAATTAATGCCAATCCTAAGGAATTAACAAATGTGATGACCAAGTAGAAGGTGATGCATATGAAAATTTAATTAAGTCCATTGCCCTTTTAGCTAAGATTTTTATCAAGGTGATGGTAAGACTTGACAGAAGATTTAAGAGAAATGTCACTACAAATATGTAAGACAATCAACAATAGAACTCCAAAGGTACCAACTTTTAGTGTAAAAAAAGATGGAGAAAAACAAAACAAGAGAATGAGAATCCAATACCATGAATGTGAAGGATATTGACATATACAAGAAAAATGTACCAACTTTCTTAGAATGCAAAAAAGGGCTAAAATGCCACCTTTTTCTAATGATGAGTCAGATGAAGAAACTGAATTTGATCAAGCCAAGAATGTGCTTGCATTCATATCTCGCATAAGGTCAAGATCAAATGTACATGATGATAGTGACATAAGTGATGAATACTTATCTGATGATGCTCTAGTTGAAGCTTACATGATATTGTACCTCAAATGGACTGATGATTGCAAAGCTCGTCTCAGGGCTACTATCTCATATTCGAAGGAAGAAGTTGTCCCTCGTAATTCCAAAATTGAAGGTATGACAAAATATACCCGTATGTTGAATTCTAGAATTGAAACCCTTGAGGAAATTCTAGGGGTGGGCAAGATGTCAAAGGACGTGAAAGGAATTGGATATAACTATGAGTCATCCAACTCATATAACATGTTTGTTGCATATGTTAATAATACTAAGTTCATAATTCTTGAGTATAAGTCTCAACATCATGTCAAATATCGTGACCATCGTTCTAACGTTCATGGGATTTTTTTTTGGTATGTCACTATTATGGTCGTTGGGGTCATATACGACCTTATTTCTATTTTCAAACTCATACTCAATGAAGGGTAAGAGATGACATGTGTCCTCAACAAGTTTGACAAGCCAAGACCGAGACTCTAAGTCATATTTCCTATACCTTTATGAGGGCCTCATTTTGTGAAGACTTGTCCTTTGATAGTGGCTGCTCTAGACACCTGATTGGATAAATATTTATTTGAAAGACATTAAATCTTATTCTAATAGTTATGTCACATTTGGTCATGAAGCCAAAGGAAAAATTATGGGCAAAGGGAAGTTAGACTATTATGGTATCTCTTGTCTAAGGGATGTGCTTCTAATTAAGGATCTCATTGCTAATTCAAAATTGTGATCAATATCTCTGTGTCAACTTCAATCAATATGAATGCATATTAATTGACAAAAATCTTGTTCAATTAATAAAGGGATCCAGATAAGAAGACAATTGTTATATGTTGATTCCTCACGAGAAAAGTCAACCTCATTCGTGTATGATCAGCAAGATTGATGAAACTTAATTATTGAATAGAAAACTTGGCCACTTAAATATTAAAATTATTAGGAAGACTGATTGTAATAAGACCATTATTGGCATTCATGATCTCAATATTTAAGAAGGCAAAATTTATGGTGACTGTCAGATAAGAAAGCAGACAAAAATGCTACACAAGAAGGTCCAACATCTTACTAATACTCGAGTGCCTAAATTTCTTTATATGGATATCATGGGACCCATAAAAGTTGAAAGCCTAGGGGGTAAAAAGTATGTCTTTGTATGCGTTGATGATTACTCAAGGTACACATGTGATGAGTTCATTAGTGAAAAGTTTAACACCTTCACTATCTTCAAAGGACTATGTCAGCATTTGCACCGTGAGAAGGGAGAGTAAATTGGTAAGATTTTTCAAATTCACAATGGTCATAGAAGAGAATTTTAAAACTCAAACTTCTCAAAACTTTGCACTTCTGAAGGTATATCCATGGGTTTTTAGCTCATATCACACCTTAATAAATAAGTTTGTTGAGCGAAAGAATCATACTTGCCAAGAAATAGATAGAGTTATGCTTCATGCCAGAATTATCCATATCACTTTTGGGACGAGGCAATGCATATTGCATGTCACATCCACAATCAAGTAACCATTCAAACAGGTGCCAATGTAACTCATTATCAAATGTGGAGAGGAAGGAAGCCAAATGTCAAATATTTTCATCTATTTAGCAGCACCTATTACATCCTTGTAGATCAAGAGCAAAGGTAAAAGTCGTATCTTAAGAGTGATAAAGGAATCTTCTTAGGATGTTCCATAAATAGTAGAGATTATTTTGTATTTTAGGAATTGAACAAAATACATGATGGAGTCCATACATTTCATTGTTAATGATATCCAATATGAAGTGATCATTCATAAAGATGAAGGTCCTGCCATTCTAGAGCAACATGTTATGCCAAATGTTCAAGACAATGATACCCAACATCCTTTTACTAGCATTAGATAATAATACAGAAAATGATGAAGTAAGTGATCCATAAAATATAAGACCATCCTTAAGGATACAGAAGAATCATCCTATTGAAAACATACTTGCAAAACTGAATGGAGGAGTTACAAATCAATCAAAAGAACTTGAAAATTATAGATAAAAGATAGAAAATGTGTGTTTTATCTCCAAAAGTGATCCCAAAAATGTGAAAAAGATCTCAATGATGAATATTGCATCAATGTTATTCAGGAAGAACTTGTTCAATTTGAAAGGAATGAGGTATGGGAACTATTACCTAACCCTAAATCTGGAAACATCATTAGCCCTAAGTGGATCAATAAGAACAAGTTTGATGAGAATGGTAATGTTACAAGAAACAAAGCTCGGCTAGTGGCTCAAGGTAATATGCAAATCAATTTGTGTTTATCTCATCTCCCCTCCCTCTTCATCTTCAATCCCATTCTATATCATCCCTTTCGTTAACCAATGAAGTCTCAATATCCTAGGCTAATTGGTTCATCAATAACTTCATGTTATATGAACCAATACAAGTATGGATAAGATTAGGTCCATCCTTTGATCATTTTCTTTCTGTGTGTGGTATGTTTTAGGAGTATGGTTCATTATACCATATCTCTAACATGCATTAACACCAAAAAATTTATTGCCCGACCTCAGATAGTTGTGACTTCTACATAAGTCCAATTACGATTGCTTAACATAGCGCTATGTTTTGACCCAAAGGTCCCCCCTTTCATGGTATTGTGTGGAAACTTGGCCTTTTTTACTTCCTTTAGAAGATGTCTTGGTTCAAGAATCCATGCTTGTGAATAGAGGGTTGAGTGTTCTCCAAAGAATGACTTAATCAATTGAAAAAGCAAAACTCCACTAACTTCTAATCAACTAACATTTGACTAACTTTTATTATTATTGCTTTTAATTTTAAGTCATTTACTTTATGCAATTTAAATTCAAGTCACTTACCACTCCGTTTGTCATTTTACATATCATTTAACTTATTTTTGTTTATGCCATTTTCACTTCGCTCACTTGAGCCATATATTGTGATTGTATATATTTGTTTGTGTATCTCGTTTGTGTTTGTGGTCTTAGGACCTTAAAATACCTAATAAACAACAAAAAACCCTAAAAAATGTTTGTGTGGACTGTTAGATTTGATCTGAGCTTTGGACTTAGAATTAGGCAACATGCCTTATGCAAAAGGACTTGACCAATGCCAACATTTCTGAAACCAAGCTATTGTGATTTGAGATTTTATCTGATACAAGTATTAGGATCCACTTGAGTTCATCTGCTACATGGTCTTGATGCGAATGTTACTTTGAACCTGTGTCTGATGACTTATTCTGAACCTTTGATCCCTTTGTTCCTCTTTTTAAATTTAAATTTTGTTAAAAGCAATTCACTCATTTTGAGATTGATACCACGAACTATGAGGTTTTGATCCCTCATTTTTATGTTGGTACATAGGCACAAGTCTGAAGGTCTTGTCAAACACAAAAATATTATTAATGATTTCTTTTCTCATCCCCACACTCTATTTGTTGCAAACATCATTTTATACCAAAACACATATACACATAAAAAATGGCTCCATAGGAGTACCTAGGACATTTTGGGTGCTAACACCTTCCATCTGTGTAACCAACCCCCTTACCTGTAATCTCTGGCATTTTATTAGTTTTGATTTGAAAACTTCTTATCTTTGGGTTTTGTTCGTACTTTTCCCTTTTCCTTTGGAAACAATCAAAGAGCGGTGGCGACTCTGATTTTATTAATGTTAAATTTATCCATAACTTAATGATCGTGAATTTACCGCTACATAAATTAAGTGGCGACTCTGTTGGGGAGTAGTCTCTAGTGGGTTTAGCCTACTTTTTTATGTGTATATAATTGTATATTTGATGTTTGTATATTTATCTGTATGATATAATTTTCTTGTTGTGCTTGGTGATCTCTGAGTGGTGAGATAAGTTCTAACCCGAACTTGAGTGCAATTAATATATGAGGATGGTATAGTCATGTTCGACTTATATGGAGTAGTCCTTAACAAGTCGGTTAGAGATCCATCTGCTCAGTGGAGACCCTTTTGGAGTTATGGATGTCACACAAGTCATTTGTGGTTAGGCATTACTTTCTCTGAATTGGGGTCCGAGAAGCTGAGGACCTTAGAACAGTTAACCTAACTTGGCCTATTTAGGACGTAGTGCGGAGACTATTTAGACATAGACTTAATAATAGTTGTTACGCGATGCTACACTCACACGAGTTCCTCTTGAGAATATTATGGGTTAATGAGTCAGTCATCCTAACATGTAATATCCGATAGATGGAATTAAGACTATGGGAACTTTTTAGAACATGATCTATAGGTTTTTATCCTTAGTACACTCCTTTGGGATGGTCCTTAACCCGACTTCACGCTCGTGACTCACAACAAACCCTTGATTCTTGGTTGATCCAATCAAGTCTTGTCAATATCAATGGAACTTGGGTGTTGATTAGGTGAAAGCCATAATCCACAAAAAATGGATGATTAATCTTGACAATGACTTGATTCATCCCTTGACCTTTGTTTGTTTGCCTTGTGTTGATCCCTTATTTGTGATTGTTGCATTCATGCATTCATGTGCATCATAACATTCATCACACAAAAAATAACTTCAAGGAACTGAGGTTTTATTTGCAAATATTTTCAGACCATGGATTATGGATGAAGGAACACTAAGAAGTACAGTTTCAGATACCCTGATTTGAAAGAGTTAAGGAAGCTATCATCTTTTGTACTAGATCCCTTGGACTTCAAGCAACATCATGGGAAGCTTTTATCCGTGTTATCTACTGATGTAGTGGAAGGGCTCTTGAGTGTTTTGGCTCAGTTTAATGACCCTCTCTACCGTTGCTTCACTTTCCCGATTATCATCTTATGGCTATGTTTGAGGAGTATGCCCATCTCTTGGGAATACCTGTTTCTGATAAGGTGCCCTTTAGTGGATTTGAGGAGATTCCCAGATCTCATCTCATAGCTGAAGGTCTTCATCTGAAGAAGTTTGAGATTGAAGCTCGTTGGGTAAAGAAAGGAGGTATTTTTGGGTTGACTTCTGAGCTACTCATTGGGAAAGCTACTGCCTTTGCTCAATCTGGTAGTGTTGATGCTTTTGAAGCCATCTTTATGTTGCTCATCTATGGTTTGGCTTTGTTCCCTAACATTGACGGTTTTGTTGATGTTAATGTCATTACAATCTTCTTGATTGGGAATCTTGTGCCTACTCTGTTAGGTGATATGTATTTTTCTTTGCATCTAAGAGATTCTAAAGGCGGTGGAACTATTGTGTGTTGTGTTCCTCTTCTATAAAAGTGGTTTATTTCGCACTTGCCTCAGACGCCTGCTTTTGTGGAGAACAAACAATGTCTATGGTGGTCTCAGAGACTTATGTCTCTCACTAATCATGATATTGTTTGGTATGATTCTTCATTGAGTAGCTTGGATATTATTGATAGTTGTGGTGAATTCTTTAATGTGCCTCTCATTGGTACACAAGGAGGAATTAACTACAACCCTGCTTTGACTCGTCGTCGACTTGGGTTCCCCTTGAGAGACAAACCTAATAACACTCAGTTAGAAGGTTTTTTCTATTAACAGGGTAAAGAGCCCCAACATTTGAAGTATAAGATGGTACATGCTTGTCATAATGTACATAGGAAAGGAAGATCCGAGCTTGGTCCGTGCAACTGTGTAGCTTTGGAGGCTTACACTACTTGGGTGAAGAAGAGAGCTTTGGAGTTGAAGATGCCTTATGCATGTGAGAGACCTATGTCTATGGTTATGGTTGAGCCATCAACTCTCCCTAACCAATATGTAAAGGAGTTGGAAGATGCACTCTCCAAGATGAAGAAAGAGAAGGATATGTGGGAAGAGCAATTCCATGCTTTGAGCCGAAAGCATGAGGGGTTGCAGCTTGAGTCAAAGGACAAAGATGCGCTTATTGAACTTCTTGAAGACCGAGCAGTGAAGAGACAGAGAGAACCAGAGGGTCCATCTTTCTCCAGTATGCCTCAACCTTCCGGTGCTTGGAAGAAGATTGTTGACTAGCTTGTCCTTGAGAAGGCTCAGATGAAGACTTCTTTTGAGACCGAGATTCGACGCATCCGAAGGAAGTTTGCACCTGCAGCTAGATCATTTGACATTGTTGCTAGGGATCCTTAGGATGATTAGTTTCCTTTTCTCTTGTATTTGTATTTTGGTTTCTGAAATTGTACTCAGTGTAATCCTTCCAAATTATATGAATAAAAGAGATTTATTATGGTCAATCAAATCATTATTATTGTTATTATATATTTGCAAATAAAATAGTATGTTCCTTGAAAATAAAAACAATAAAAAACATTGCATTTCATGCATCATTTGCATAGCAAGTTTTTTCTGCCAAATGTCTTATCGGTTATTCTTCAGTGCTTCAGTTAAGTTGACTCACCGATACAACGCTCGTGCCAATCAACCCAGAATTATGGAGCACTTAGAGCAAGAGAACCGAGAACTGAAAGATGAGATTGCTCGCCTGACTGCTATGATGGAGTCTGTTCTAGCTGCCCAGAATCAGTGGATTGTTATCTCAGAGGTTGCTACCTCAACTGTTCCTATTGCTGCCACTCAATCTGGTCCGACCATGCCTGTTGGATTCCCATGGGGAATGCCACCAAATTTCATGCCTGAAGGGTTTGCACCCATATTTTCTTATATGCCGACATCTAGCCCGGTCATGTCTATGCCGCCTCCAATCGTTCACACTTTGCCTCGTGTTGAGGACACCATCTACCATTCCGAGCCGTCTAAGGGTCCGAATGTTTATGAGATAAAGGATCAGTTCCTTGAGCTACGGAAAGGAATTGAAGACATTGAGAGGAAAGGACTTGTTCGATAATGTAGCGGGGTATTCGTTACCATTGGAGATATTGACTAAATCCAAGGTAAATCATACAAAGTCGATTCGCCACCGCACTTCTATTTATCCAAAGGAATGGTTAGTAAGCGAACAAAAACCTAAAAGTTTTAAAAACAAAACTAGTAAAAGAAACAGAGATCTGGGTAAGGGGGTTGGTTATGCAATGGGAAGGTGTTAGGCACCCAAAACATCCTAGGTACTCCTAGGGAGCCCTTTTCATATTTGTTATAAAGGTTATTGTTTTGTGAAAATTTTATTTGTGCAAACATGATTGAAGAGATGAGAAGAGAATGTACAAGTTATTTACATTTTGTGTTTGGATGGATAAACCCATTGCCTACGTACCCTCTTATAAAAAGATTAGGATCAAAACCTCGTAGTTCGGGGTAAAAATCTAAAAAAAAAAACAAATTGGTGGATTGATTGGTCCAAAAGCCTTAAGGTCTTTTGTTATCGAATGGAGAAAACTCAACCTAAAACCACAAGTCCACCATGTGAGGATAGATTCAACATGCTAGTGAGGGGTTAACCCTATAATAAGCATGGAAGGCTCATTGTCCATCACTAAGGACATAGGTGAGTATTACATCTACCACAAAGATAGCTCAAACCTAATAGCTAAAGGTTATGGAAAATTTTGATTAAGAAAGTGAACATTGGAACCACAAAAGAATTTGAATGGGTTATATTTACCAATTAGAAGTATATACAAAAGTTGGTCAAAATTGACTTAAAGATTCAATTCAAAATGAGTGTTATGAAAAGAAAGTTTGAAAATCAAAAGCATAAGGCTTAGGTTTCTAATGTTGAAAACAAGTCAAATGTTTGCACAAAAAGAGTTTTGGCTTGGGTTAGGGTGGAGAGATGAAGAAGAATGGCTAAGTCCTAAGGAGAACAAAAAGGTAAGGGATATGAAATGAAACCACACTAGGAGTTCCTCTCTTGAGATCATATTGATGATCCAAGTAGATCCCATCATTTGGAATAAGCAAGCACAAAGCATAAGCAATCAAACAAGTCTCATAAGAGATCCTCAATGTATCTTGTATCTTCCACTGGGATGAACATGATAATGATCCTTCAATTAAGCTCAAATGGAAACTCCTTGTTCAAGAGCACACACATCAAAAGTTCACAAGTAAACAAACATCATACACTATATCCATACAAGAGGCTCAAACAATGGGTGGGCTTTAGTCAAGAGGGGTCATGTCAACCTCGACAAACAAGCCAAACTGTAATGGGTAATCTGTAGCTCTTAACCACTAACATTGAACGTTAGGGTGAAGCTGATCAAAATGGTAATGAGGATGAGACCTCATGCTCTTACCCTGGCCAGGGTGGGCTCATGACAAAGAAAGTGTGGGGATCCAGAAAGTGAGATCCTATTCCACTTGACAGACTCTGGACAAAGATCTTGGGCACATGTTCAAAAGCATCAGCACGTAGTGCGAGCATAAAGAACGACACACTGAATAACGAGGGATTGGCTACTAATCCCTTTTATCCGTCAATTGCCTCAACTCTTGGAAGTCTTATCAAATATCACATGCCTCATCTTGGAGGTCTTTGAGCACAATTTTAAACAAACACAAACAGAGCCTCTGAAGGAGGACTTGCCAGCAAAATACCTGCCAAAAAGGTGACAGGACTTCAGACTACATGAAGTAAGAAGCTAACTACCTGAGTGGTGTATCAACCACAATCCAATGCCCAAGCAAGAGCTAAAGCAAGCAAGCAACTAAGGTACCTGTAGAAAGACTAAACAATTAGTACTTCAGTCATACAATCAAAAAACAAACAGTGAAACCCTCTAACAGTTACACAATTCAGTGCATAAGTGCCATAGCACTCAAATGAGCTCAAGAGTTCACCACATCAATTAAAATCCTACAAAACAATAATAGGTCAGTACTCAAATGCATTTGCATCTCACAAGACCAATGGTGAGTATCCAAACCTGAAACACAAGACAAAGTTAGTTTATGTGCATTTAAACAACACAACAAAACACCAACAAACAAAGGCATAAGAGATGAATTCAAAATCTAACAAAATGACCAAAACAGAACCTAATCTTCCACACATTACACATTCAAACACTCCTCAAAATGTCCTCAAAAGGACCAACATCAAATCAAAAAGCAAGTGTCTCAAATTGCCTATGCCATGCAATGACCAAAAATAGGCACAAAATGGACTTGCAACTTAGAAAATTCATATCAAATCAGAAATGCATGCAATGACTTTAAGATTTTTTATATGAGTTTCTCATGTCATGAACAATCAATATGCAAAAGATCAAATCCAGAATGATGCAAATGCTATATGGAAAAAAATGCAACAATTCAATGTTAAAAATGTGACACAAATTGTCACACTTTTCGTTATGTGTCAAAAGTGATGATAACATATGAGAAAAATTCCAAACCAGTGACCAAAAATTCATGTTATGTGTGAATGTCAAGCATGCAAAAAATTGGATCAAATGGTTCAACATAGAGAATTTCATAAGGCATTGAATGCAATAGATCAAATTGGCACCACATGGATTCAAAAATTCACATATAAAAATCCAGACATCAATAATTCATGAAATTAGCATAAAAAAAAGTAGAGATCAAAACAAAACTATGAAAAAAATTTGGGATTCATTTGGATCATTTTTGCATTTTTTATGATTTTTACAAAACAAGCAAAATAAATTAAATATGCACATGAAAATTGGAGGGAAATAAAACATTTGAATAAACTCAGAAAATACCACAGCCGTCTGATATGGCGCGCGCAAGCATCAACGGCTCAGGTTCAAATGAATGAAACGCGCCGTTTCATTAAAACAGTCAGCATACACAATCAGTAGTCAAAGCGTGCGTGGCTCAGGTCAAAGCAATTGCATCCAATCAAACATCCACGCAAGGCAACACATGGCACACAGTCATAAAACCCTAGCTAGCACGCAGACGTCGGAGCTACAACTCCGGTCGTCTTCTTCGGCAAGCCCTACGGTGGCGCCGCCGTGAAAATTTGCAGAAATCTCTCAGACTTATACCGTTCCACTCAGTTTTCAATGTAGATTCCAAATATGCAATTGGATCTTTCTAATTCTACCTAGATTCTTCAGATCGAAGAGAAACATATTTGAGATCCAAACTTTCAGTTCACATATCATGCTCAATTCTCAGCCAAACTCAATTCTAAACACATACTCGTGCTCTACACAACAGGATCTACACATCTATGGTCTAAAAACAGCAAAAGGAGAAAGTGAAATTCGAGTCACCTTGAAGTGAAGACCTCTGAATTCGCGCTCTCACAAGCTCAATAGCTCCAGATCAACTCCACTGCACTTCCTTTGAAGCTTTAAGTAAGAATCAACGGTTGAAACCTCTTGAATCTTCTTCAATTTCCAAATCCGATCCACATGGTGAAGCACTTGAACTGCACGATATCTTGATGAATTGCTCCAAGTAATGGATGAATCTTGCTCAATGAAGCACTAGGAACAAGAATATGCAAAGAGATTTGAGAATTGTGTGGAGAAAATGAAGATTCGAAGAGAGAGAATTTTTTGAGAGTTTCTTGAATTTGATCTGAAATGGTTCTGTTATGCAGTTATGATTAGGGTTTCAGCTTTTATATCCCATGCTAATGACATTGCTAATCACACTTTCCATTGGCTAATCATGATTAAGGAGTTATGAAGCAAATTGCAAAAATTCAAATTGAGCTCATGTAGCCATAATCCACGTGTACAACTCCATGTTAAGCTTGGAATTCACTCAAAATTATCCAATGGTCATGATTTGAAGATCAATTTGCTTGCATCTTAAGCCAAAAATGAATAATGAAGTATTGCTTCAATTTGCACATGTGTGAACTAGTGAACTCTTGGTCATGGTTCCTTTGCACAATTGAGCCAAATGATATCATTTTGAGATGCCTTGAACATGAGGAGCATTTTGCAAAAAGAATGAATCAATTTGAAGCATTGTATCAAAAGTTATGCCATTTTGAATATCCATGCACACGTTGTGATCAAATGACCGTAACTTCTCAACCATTCATCATATGGACATGAATTAGGACTTTTTGGAAAGGGGAGATAAAGGTCTACAACGTTAATGTTCACCAAAAATCCATTTGAAGCTTCTTTGACATTTAATAGTCAAGTTGAAGGTGGACCAAAAACTTGCCAAATTTGGAAACTTTGAATTACAGGTCATTTTCCATTTTTAGTAACTTTTGCCATGACCTTTGAATCTTCAAGATGGATGTTTAGAATGATGAATAGACCTCATTTGAACATGATTGAGGTGTCTCAACTCATTTCCCCACCTCATAGCCCTCAGTTGACTGCACAGTTGACTTTTGGTCCTCAGATGACCTTGAAATGTTGATTAACTTGAGCTTCTACCACTTGGTGAAATAGCTTCGAAATGAAACCCTAGCTCATGTAATCTCCTTATAATGATCATGTGATCCTCATCTCAAGAAAATACCTCATCTTTTGCACAAAGGACCTTCTTGAAGCTCTTGACCTGGTGATTGCTTAAGCTACAACAAAAGATGTTAGTGACATATTTTTGTGCTTTTGGTTAGTGAATAAAACAAGAAAAGCCATGATATACAATTCAAGCATGCTTGGTGATCTCAAACCACTCACAAGAGATCCCTACCCAAAGGGAAAGGGAGCCAAGATGCTTAATGATCCTTGAGGCTATGCAATGCAATGTTATGATGCCATGAGGGATCTTAGGGACAAAATTGGGGTCTTACAGGTAAGAGTGCTTTTGAACTTTGCTTAGTTACGAATGTCAAGATCCCGAGGAAGTTCAAAGTCCCTGACTTTGAAAAGTATAAGGGAAATACTTGTCCACTTAGCCATCTTGTTATGTATGCCAGGAAAATGTCAATGAAAACAGATAATGACCAGTTATTGATTCACTACTTCCAAGACAGTCTGACTGGTTCCGCTTTGAGGTGGTACATGGGGCTAGATAGTGCAAGTGTTCGCACATTTAATGATTTGGGTGAAGCTTTTGTGAAACAGTATAAGTACAATGTGGACATGGCGCCTAATAGAGATCAACTGAGGTCTATGTCTCAGAAGGACAAAAAGACATTTAAAGAGTATGCCCAGTGGTGGAGAGAGCTTGCTGCTCAGGTCAATCCTCCGTTGGAAGAAAAGGAGATGACTAAGATTTTCCTTAAGACCCTGAGTTCGTTTTATTATGAACGAATGATTGCTAGTGCCCCCAGTGACTTTACCGAGATGGTAAACATGAGGATGAGATTAGAGAAAGGAGTCCGAGAGGGACATCTGTCTAAGGAAGAGGTGTCATCAAACAAGAAGTATGGAACCAGTTTCGCCAAAAAGAAGGAAGGTGAAACTAATGTAGTGTTTGTAAGGAGGAAAATGAGGCCTCATGTCAAAAGGAATACGCAACCGCGTCAGTGTCATCATCAGGTTTCATTAGTTATTCCAGTATTTTCAAACCATTCAAACACTCAATCAATGTCAGTTCAACAACAACGTCAACAACAGCCACAACAAAGAAGAAACAATTACAACAACAATAATGAACGACAACAAAACTTCAAGAGGAAGAAGGTCTCTTTCGACCCTATTCTTATATCATATGCCGAACTCTACCCGTCTTTGATTCTCAAGAACCTACTCCAACCAAGGAACCCGCCGCAAGTTCCAGACCCATTTCCATGGTGGTATAAGCCCGAACTCCGTTGTGCCTTTCATCAAGGAGCTCCCGGTCATGATATCGAAAATTGTTACCCATTGAAGTATGAGTTCCAGAAGCTTGTAAAAAGGGGGATGATGTCCTTTGAGGACCGTGCGTCAAACGTGAAAGCTAACCCATTGCCCGCTCATGGTAATTCCTCTATTAATATGGTAGATGGTTGTCCAGGAAGCTTCTGAGTCTTCGATGTGCGACATATTCGTAGGTCATTGGTGGAGATGCGTAGGACCCTGTGTACCATCAGTGATTGTGAGCACGACCATGATGGTTGTGTAATTTGCAGTATAAACCCCCGTTGGTGTTTGATCGTCAAAAGGGATATCCAGAAGTTGATGGATGAGAATGTTATCCAGATTCATCAGTCGAGGGATATAGATGATGTGAATGTTATTGTTCCGGTGTTCAAGACCCCTGAGCGGGTAGTGGTTTAGTTTGATAGCAATAGTAGTAACATCATTAATAAATCGGTATCGCTGTTAGTAATACGGTTAGCGGGCCCCGTCCCGTATGCATCCGATAGAGTTGTTATGTACTAGTATAATGCTACCATGGTAGAGAATGGTCAAGAGGTTCCATTGTCTGCGACCAATTTTGTTGTGAATATTGTAGATGTTGCAAAGGTGACCCGCAGCGGTCGTGTTTTCGGTCCCGTTTTCCCGAAAGAAGTAGATGTGTCGGTTGGTAAGAAGGTTAATGTACCTGCAGTAAGCCCAATTAGTGCTCCAATGTGTCAGTCTGGTGAATCAAGAAAATTGAAGCCTAATAATGATGATGATGAGGTACTACGGTTAATCAAGAAAAGTGAATTTAATATGGCAGAGCATCTGCTCCAAACTCCTTTGAAGATTTCAGTGTTATCTCTGCTCATGAATTCTGAAGCGCACATAGAAGCATTGCAAAGAGTGTTGGAGCAAGCCTAAGTAGAGCCCGATGTGACCATGGATCAATTTGACCATATTGTGGCTAACATCACTTCCTGCAATAACTTGAACTTTTGTGATGAAGAACTTCCTGAGGAAGGAAAAAATCACAATCTAGCAATACATATATCGATGAACTACAAGGAGGATGCATTGTCAAATGTGTTGGTTGATACCGATTCTTCTTTTGAATGTACTCCCCAAGTCAACTCTGTCAAGGTTATCCTATAAAGGCTCCCGATGAGGTATAGTGGTGTAATCGTCAAAGCTTTTGATGGTTCTCGCAAAACCGTCATAGGAGAAGTGGACCTTCCAGTGAAGATAGGTCCGAGTGATTTTAAGATTACTTTTCAAGTAATGGATATCCACCAGACCTATAGCTGCTTGTTAGGAAGACCATGGATCCATGAGTTTGAAGCTATGACTTCTACTCTACACAAAAAGTTGAAATTTGTGAAGAATGGAAAGCTTGTCATTGTGGGTGGAGAGAAAGCGTTGTTGGTGAGCCATCTATCGTCTTTTTCATATGTGGAAGCCGAGGAGGAGGTTGGAACTCCGTTCCAAGCTCTATCTATTGCTGAAATGAAGAAAACTGGGGCACCCATGTCTTCTTTCAAAGATGCGCAGAAAATTATTGAAGATGGCAGTTCAAATCAGTGGGGTCGTATGGTAGAGGTCGCCGAGAACAAGAACAGGGCCGGATTGGGATTCCAGCAAGGGTCGTTTAAAGTCAAGGCTGAAGATGCACAAACGAGTTTCCGTAGCGGAGGGTTCATCCATGGTAATGAACAACACTCAGCTGCTGTAATTGAAGGTGATGAATATGAAGACTGCGCCAATTTTGTGACGCATGGAAAGGCTTTCAACAATTGGGTTGTTATTGATGTTCCTGTTATTGTCCATCGCTCTAAGTAATTTGTTTTTCATTTTTTTTAGAAAATACCTTCTCCTATGCCTAAGGGAGAAGTGAAAATTTTTGGGCATTTTTCAAATATTATCATCAATAAAATACAATTTTATTCATCCATATCTATGAAATTTTTATTTTTACTTTTTGCCTTTCTGAAAATGGTAATCACAAAAAACATAAGTAAATAATAATTGTCCATCTGCATAATATTTGGTCACAATTCACTTCTCTAAAATCAAAATATCAAATCATTATGCAGGTTGGTTTCTAAACCCATTGAATACAATGATCCTACTCCTTCTCTAAACTTTGAATTACCTGTGTTTGAGTTTGAGGAAGAAAGTGATGAAGAAGTGTCTGATGAATTATCTCTCTACTTGAGCATGAGGAAAAAGCCATTCAGCCATTCGAATAGCAGATTGAATTAGTCAACTTAGGTTCCGAAGATGATGTGAAGGAAGTTAAGATTGGGTATCGACTGTGTCCAGAGGATAAGAAGGGGTTGATTGATCTTCTTCGAGAATATTTAGATGTGTTTTCTTGGTCCTATCAAGACATGCCTGGGTTGGATTCTGAGATTGTGGAGCATAGATTGTCGTTTAAGCCAGAATGCCCGCCAGTCAAATACAAATTGAGGAGGACTCATCCTGAAATGGCAGTAAAGATCAAAGAAGAGATGTAGAAGCAGATTGATGTTGGTTTCCTTGTTACCACTGAGTATCCACAATGGGTGGCCAATATTGTGCATGTTCTGAAGAAGGATGGAAAAGTCCGCATGTGTGTCGATTATAGAGATTTGAACAAAGCTAGTCTGAAAGATGATTTTCCTCTGCCACACATTGATATGTTGGTAGACAATACAGCTAAATTCAAAGTCTTTTCGTTTATGGACAAATTTTCCGGTTATAATCAGATCAAAAAGGCACCCGAAGATATGGAGAAGACCACATTCATTACGCCTTGGGGAACATTCTGTTATAGAATGATGCCTTTCGGTTTAAAGAATGTTGGCGCCACATACCAGAGAGCAATGGCCATTCTTTTCATGATATGATGCATAAAGAGATTGAAGTCTACGTTGATGACATGATTGCTAAATCAAGCGACGAAGAAAAACATGTAGAGCATTAGTTGAAGCTATTCCAGCGTTTGAGGAAGTACAAACTCCGCTTGAATCCCAATAAGTGTACATTTGGTGTTCATTCTGGTAAGTTGTTAGGCTTTATTATAAGCGAGAAGGGTATTGAAGTTGATCCTGCTAAGGTCAAAGCAATACAAGAGATGCCTGCACCTAAAACTAAGAAGCAAGTCAGAGGTTTTCTCGGCCGCTTGAATTATATCTCAAGATTTATATCGCATATGACTGCTACATGTGCGCCTATATTCAATCTTCTTCGGAAAGATCAGTCTTGTGATTGGGCCGAGGATTGCTAGAAAGCTTTTGATAGTATCAAAGAGTATCTGCTTGAGCCTTTGATTCTGTCTCCACCTATTGAAGGAAGACCTTTGATCATGTATTTGAATGTGCTTGAAGAAAGTATGGGTTGTGTTCTGGGTCAGCAAGACGAAACTGGAAAGAAAGAATATGCAACTTACTACCTCAGTAAGAATTTCACAGACTGTGAGACTCGGTATTCTATGCTGGAAAAGACTTGTTGCGCATTGGCTTGGGCCGCTAAGCGTCTGTGCCAGTATATGTTGAATCATACTACTTTGTTGATATCTAAAATGGATCCAATCAAGTATATTTTTAAGAAGCCTGCTTTAACTGGGAGGATTGCCCGTTGGCAGATGTTGTTATCTGAGTATGACATCAAATATCGATCTCAAAAAGCTATTAAAGGTAGTGTCTTGGCCGACCATCCGGTTCACCAACCGATTGAAGAGTATCAGTCAGTGCAGTATGATTTTCCTGATGAAGAGATCTTATACCTGAAGATGAAAGATTGCGATGAACCATTGCTTGAAGAAGGGCCAGAACCTGGTTCCCATTGGGGCATGGTATTTGATGGAGCTGTTAATCAATATGGTAATGGCATTGGGGCAGTGATCATTACTCCTCAAGGAACTCATTTCCCATTTACAGCTAGATTGACTTTCAAGTGTACAAATAATATGGCTGAGTATGAAGCTTGCATTGTAGGGCTTGAAGAGACCATTGATCTCAGAATCAAGTATTTGGACGTCTATGGAGATTCAAATTTGGTTGTGAATCTAATCAAAGGTGAACGGGAGATGAATCAACCCGGTTTGATACCATATAGAGACTATGCGAGGAGGATTTCAACTTTCTTTACAAAGGTTGAATTTCATCATATCCCTCGAGATGAAAACCGGATGGCAGATGCTCTTGCAACGTTGACTTCAATGATTGTGGTGAAGTTTTGGAATGAAGTTCCCAATTTGACGGTGATGCGTCTTGATAGGTGTAGCGGGGTTTTCGTTACCTTTAGGTTTATTGACTAAACCAAAAGTCAACATACAATTCGAGTCGCCACCGCACTTTTATTTATCCAAAGGAAAGGCTAAAAAGCGAACAAAAGCCAAGTAAGGAGTTTTTCAAATAAAAAACTAATAAAAATGTCAGAGATCTAGGTAAGGGGGTTGGTTATGAAATGGGAAGGTTTTACGCACCCAAAACATCCTTAGTACTCTAAGGGAACCCTTTTTGCAAATATGTGTTGTAGGTTGGTATTTGTGAAAAGATTTTTGCAAAATATTGGAGGGATGAGAAGAGAATAGATTATATTTACAAATTTTATTTGTTTGAATGGATGAACCCATTGCCTACGTACCATCACAAAGGAGGATCAAAACCTCGTAATTCGTGGTAAAAATTTCAAAGATTGGTGAATTGATTTTAATCAAAAGCCTTAAGGTCTTTTGTTATCAAAGGGAGAAAACTCAACCTAAACCAGCAATCCACCATGTGAGAAAGGCTTGAACATGCTAGTGAGGGGTTAACCCTATAATAAGCATGGAAGGCTTATAATCCAACACTAAGGATGAGGTGAGATTTACATCAACCACTATGATAACTCAAACCTATGACTAATGTTTTTGAAAAGAGCTTAACAAGTGGCCATTGGAACCACAAAAACAATTTGAAATGGGTTATATTTACAAGTTAAATTTATTTTCAAAATGAGGTCAAAGTTGGATTAAAGTTTATTTACAATGACTATTTATGAAAATGATTTTTGAAAAGTCAGAGGCCTAAGGCCTAGGTTTCTAGTTTGAAATAAAGTCAAAGTTTGAAAAATGATTTTTGGCATGGTTATAGGGGAGAGAAGAGAATGGCTATTCCTAAAGCATACAAAGATAAGAAGGGAGAGATAACCCTTGGAGTCCCTTTCTCAATATGCTCCTTTCCTTTGGATTTAGCACACAAAGCAAGCCATTAATAATTTGATATCAAGCTCCTAGGATCTCCATTTGGCTTGGCTCTTAACTTGGCTACTCATGGCAATAGTCCTCTTTTCCCAATCTTAAGATGAGATTCCTATCACACAAAGGCACACATTAAAAAGCTCACAACATAGTAACAGGGATTGGACAAAGAAATAGTTTGAGGAAAAGTCTTTTGAGGTCAACTTTGAATTTTAGCATTCTAAAGGCATGAGGCCTAGTTGCTCTTCATCATATTTTGCATTCTAAAGGCATGAGGCCTAGTTGCTCTTGAACTCCTTTAAGCATGGGTGAATCCTAATTCTAAGTCCTTTCTCCTTTTGTATTTTGTCCACATCAAAACAAACACAAAACAACACAAAATAGCAATATATTTATATATAATAATGGGCTCAAATGAGCAGAAGAAAAATGACATAAACATAAAATATGTGCTGAAGTGAGCAAAGTGAAAATCAAGATAATTATTGAGCAAGAAATAAATGACATTAAAAGTAAATGACAAGAATTTAAAGGCTCAAATTAAACTTAGTAGTTAGTAGGGTTATGTTAGCTTGTCATAAGACAATGTAGCGCTATGTTAAGCAATCGTAAGTCGACTAATGTAGTAGCCACACCTATCTGAGACCGGCCAATAAGAATATAGGCAAAGAACACAAGTTAGAGGTCATGACTAGTAAGCCAAGCTCCATAAACTTGCCATGCCAAACAAGTGGGGAAGGGCCTTGTATTGACTTTTGATTATTTGCTTGACCAAGAAGTAACCTATCTTTGACACAAAATAACTCACTTGATCAGGGATCAAGTTGAGTTTGGTTTGGATCAAAGAAGATTAAACTTCTATTTGTCAAGACCAACCTCAGGACTTTAACTCATTGGCCATTGAGGGAAAGAAAAGTGTGAAGATGAAAGGGAGAGGGGTTAGGAGACAGCAACCAATCCCAATTGATCAAGGGATAACTCATCCTTGATCAAATTCATTCATCTCTCTAGGTGATGATCCTTAAGGACTCTCAAACCACAAGATCCGATGAATTTGATCAAACTTGAATCAATTCAACCTTGATCAACACCAAACAGAAGAGGAACGAATATAACAAGTCAAGAAGTCAATAATATTTTTTTGGTAATTTTTGAATTAAAATAAAATACAAATAAAAATTAAACAAATAAAGTTGAACCTCAAATTCAATTCAAAACAACTTCAATAAGTCCAATTAAATTTTCATAGGTTCAACATAGTCAAACAAACTTTGACTAATTTTCTCACAAGTTTTTAAAGCCAGGAAGTAATTAAAATCAATTAAAAACAAACAAAAATAGCATAATATGAATTAAAATCTCAAATAATCTCAAAGCAAACAAGAAATTGTTTAGACTATTTTTCATTGACTTATCATGATCCATAGATGCTATGAAAATATTTTTGTATTTTTCTAAAGTCATAAAGCATTTTAAAATGAATTAAAATAATTAAAAACCAAATAATGCATGAAAAATATCAAATGAGGTCACAAAAATAATTAAAAATCATAATATGAAACTAGATTTTTCAAGAAAACTTTTGGAGTTGGTCTCATATTTTTCTGACCTCATATGAATTTTTTATGAATTATTTAAAATATAATGAATTAAAAGAAAATAAAGAGAAAAATGAAATAAACGAAAAAAGCTGAGCCACCAGATCCAATTCATTAATTGACGTGGCAATGGTACACGGTCTTGATTTGAGGATGCATGGTGGACTCAAGTCAACAGCGCAACACAATGCATTAAAACAAGTAATTAGAATGGACGCACGAGATTAGATCGTGAGAGAGAGATCCAAAGGCTGGGACCAGTACACGTGGTGGTGGCGGTGGAAACCACCATCTTCTCCGGTCAGCCAAACAGAATCCGGCCAGATTTGCAGGAAAATGAATCTCATCAAAAATGAAAAACAAGGGCATGGAAATGAAGCTCATGTGATGTATATCATCACTGTACCATTAGATTCCTCTCATTCTTCCTATATTGAGAGAAAGATGAAGGAGAAAATCATGGTGTCCACACGGATTGCTCTTGAAATGGAAAATTAAATGCACCAAAAGCTTGCCTCAAGTATGAGGACTTCAGAGAACCACAAAAAGACAAGAATACTACATTGAATTGTGAGTTTCAGATCCAAACAGTTTGAGCTTATATCTTCAAAATGGTGAATTTCTGGTCACAAATTCTTCAAGCTTTTTGCTCCTTTTTGATCTCTGAATATAGGGAAGATGATTGGCTAAGGAATCTAGCTTTGAAACTTAACTAATGTTGTTGAATTTCAAGCTCGAAAATACTGAAAAAATGGTGAATGATTCCTTTGGTGAGGGTGTGGGTTCAGTTCAGCAGCATGTGGGATCTCCAAAAGGTTATGAAATGAAGGAGAGGAAGCCCTTATTTATAGGTAAAGGCATTTGAATTCACACTTTGCTCATGTGCATGGGAATTGCAATTTTGGATGCATGGGCCTTTGTGGATGTGTGAGAGGCCCATGAATGGTTGAAGGAGCTTTCTGAGATCATATGGAAAGCATGTGGTCGTGCACATGGAATGGAAAAAGCTTGCATTTCAAGTTTTAACATAAAATATAACAAATGCACATAAATGAAGAAAAATTCGAATCTCCCAAATGATAGATCCAAATGACTATTGTGATTAATGATTGGAAAGCTCTTGAAATAAGGAATAAAAGTCATGTTGGTAAAAAAACCATTTGACATGTTCAAATTGATCAAAACTGGCTTGGAAAGTTCAAGTGTAAAACATGTTCAAATCACTTTGAAAAATCAACCAAAAGTAAGCTTGGTTAAGCCCGTATGTTCTCATGATACAAGATTCAAATGAAACTATCTTAAACATAAACGTTGTAGATATTTTCAAGATGGTCAATTTAGACTCAAAGTTTGTATCATTTGGAGTTTCTATGACAAAGTTATGGGCATTTGAAGTTGGGTACTTTTGCAAATTCAATGAATTAGGTCAAAGGTGACCTATAATGTTTTATAATGGCACATGTATTTCCTTTAGGATCATGAAATTTTTTCCAACAAAACCTTTGAATTAGACATCTCAATATTTCCAATGATTTTGGTCCCACCTCAAAATCATAAAAATTGAGAAAGTTGTGCCCTTGGAAAGTTGACCCAAAATTAAGGTTTCAGCCAAAATGACCTATAATGTTTGGAAATTAATAATGACCTTCCAAGCTTCAAATGTATTTTTGATGAACATTAAAGTTGTTCATATGGTTCTTAGGAACATTTTGTCTTTTGAGGTAATCTTCATTTGACAAACACATCAAAAGTTATAGCTCATAGAACCTCAACTTAGTCAGATGACTTGACTGCTCAACTTTCCAAAGTCAAATTTCCAATATTGATGAATAAATGATTGAGGGCCCTCAAATAGGCTCATATATGCATAAAATGATAAGTTAAAGAACTTCCCTTGATTAAATTTGATCAGAGGTTGATATTGCTTTATGGGCAAGGCACAATCAAAGCACAGTGAAATTAAGGTTTCCTTGGGAAACAATCTCCAAGCCCTTTGGGTTATCTTGATCAAATTGGAAAATTGAGATGCTTGGGAGGAATATATGATGATTAAGAACTTTGTGGACCATTTCCATACTTTTTATCATCTTCATCAGGCCATTGCATTGGGCTTAGGAGCATCCTAGGAGCATTGTGGAGCACATTATCACTTGAGCTTTAAAACAAAAAGAGTTAGTGGCATATTTTTGTGCTTTTGGTTAGTAATCAAAATAAGAAAAGAAATAATATACAATACAAGCATGCTTGGTGATCTCAAATCACTCAAACAAGTCCCAACCCTAGGGTTAAGGAGCCAAACATGCTATGATCCTTGAGGCAATGCACTTGTGCAATAACATGATGCCATGAGGGATCTTAGGATCAAAATTAGGGTCTTACAATAGGCCAACTCATGTGTTTGCTGTTGAAGAGATCAAAGACGAAAATCCTTGGTATTTTGATATCAATTGTTTTCCCCAAAATTAGATTTACCCGCCTGGGGCATCTTTGAGAGATAAGAAGACTTTGAGAAGATTAGCTGGCAACTTCTACCTGAATGGTCATGTGCTGTACAAGAGAAACTTCGATATGGTTCTGCTCAGATGCATGGATAGACACGAAGCAGACTTATTGATGACTTAAGTCCATGGTTCCTTTGGTACTCATTCCAATGGGTATGCTATGGCTAAGATGTTGAGAGCAGGTTACTATTGGCTGACAATGGAATCTGATTGTTGCAAGTTTATGAAGAAATGGCACAAGGGTCAAATATATGCAGATAAGATTCACGTTCCACCAACACTTTTGAATGTTATTTCCTCCCCATGACCCTTCTCCATGTTGGGAATTGATATGATTGGCATGATTGAGCCCAAAGCTTCGAACGAACATTGTTTCATTCTGGTGGCTATTGACTACTTCATAAAGTGGGTTGAAACGACAACGTATGCAAGTGTAACCAAGCAAGTCGTTGTGAGGTTTATCAAGAGATTATATGTCGTTATGGTGTGCCAAGTAAGATCACTACTGATAATGGATCAAACTTGAATAATAACATGGTGGAAGCTCTTTGCAAAGACTTCAAGATTACATATCATAATTCTTCTCCCTACAGACCCAAGATGAATAGGGTTGTTGAAGCTGCGAATAAGAACATCAAGAAGATCATTCAGAAGATGGTTGCGACCTACAAATATTGGCATGAGATGCTCCCATTTTCTTTGCATGGGTACCGTACATCCATCTGCACTTCAACAGGGACAACCCCATTCTCACTTGTTTATCGAATGGAAGTTGTGCTCCCCATAGAGGTTGAGATCCCATCACTGTGTGTGCTGATGGAAGAAAAGTCGACAGAAGCTGAATGGTGTCAGACCAAGTATGATTAGTTGAATTTGATTGAAGAGAAGAGGTTGACTGCCATGTGTCATGGCCAATTATACCAGCAGAGAATGAAGAAGGCATTTGATAAGAAGGTCAAGCCTCGTGTATTCAGAGAAGGTGACATTGTGCTCAAGAAAATCTTATCTTTCAAACCAGATTCTAGGGGCAAATGGACTCCTAATTATGAAGGCCCATATGTTGTTAAGAGAGCCTTTTCAAGTGGTGCTTTGATTCTTACAACTATGGATGGTGAAGAGTTAACGCGTCCTATGACTGCTGATGCAGTCAAGAAATACTTTGCTTAAAAAAGAAAAGAACAACTCGCTAAGTTGAAAACCCGAAAGGGCGGCTTAAGAAAAAATGAGCGTCTCGGTGGATTGAAAATCCGAAAGGGCGATCCATGCAAAAGTTAGAGACATAAAATAGAAAAATTTATCTCGATAAATTGAGTACCCCGCCTTGGGGAAATTTATGAAAAAATTAGGGATTATGGCAAGTAACTGCATCCTATTGATCTTCAGATTTGAAGACATTCTTGAGCATATCATTTGGTTCCGATTCACCTTCAATCGAAGCCAAGAGCACAATGGATATCAAAGTTGGTAGAAGAAGTAGTGATCATTGTATTCAATGTAGTCCTCTTCCATGTAAATTACCATTTTCAACCTTTTGTAAAGATCTATGAAGTCTTGTCATTTACAGGCTACCATTCTATTAAATAAAGTTGAGTTTTTCATCCAATTGTTTCTACTCTTATTTGTTTTTCAGCTAAATAGAATTAAATTTTATGATGATCATTTTGAAATTGAAACCATTTTTATTAAAATAAAAAGCAATTACTTTTAAAGAGCAATCGATTTCATTAAGAAATATCAACAACAGTCTGAGAACAGGTAAGTCCTGAAATACGAAGCATTGTGGTCTTCCCCAAGCAGTGGGTTCAGCAAGTTAGTTTCCCCAGCTGAGTTTTGAGATCGCTTCCCTAGCTGAGTTGTGAGCGTGTATTCTCAACGGTTTGCATAGATTCAATACAGATTTTTATTTCCCTTCAGGTCGCCAACGGAGTTATCCCTGATCCCTGTCAGCACTGATTCTTGAGCAGTATTTTGTGGTTTTCTACGAGGTTGTCTCCCATTTGATATGGTGTAGACCTAAAACTCCCCGCAGTGTTGATGATGGAGATCCTTAATAAATTTGCTCTCTTTCCCTAGCCAGGGTCGAGCCTTCGATATGGATAATTCATGCTCATCCTTAACATCTCTTTCTCCAATTGTTGCCTCCACCCTGCCGAGATTGGTTGAGTGTTGTAATGATGATTCATACCATTGACATTTATATCCTTGTGATTATTCTGTCAGCATAATCATCATCATCATCATATATATATATATATATATATATATATATATATATATATATATATATATATATATATATTATATATATATATATATATATATATATATATATATATATATATATATATATATATATATATATATATATATATATATATACATCCATAAGATTTCTTTATTGCATTTTGTGATTCATTCTTTTTCTGATCCTCTGCTATGGTGGTATCCTCTCCCCCATGCATATTTGGTGTATCCGTCCTTTTTCAATTATAGAGTGTCGGCCACCTTAAGCAGAAAGAATTTAACCTTTCTCATTCCCCACTGAGTTATTTCCTCGGGGATGATCATTATTTCAGCTTCCTCCCCAGTTGATTATCTGGATGGAACCACTCCCCCTGAGTTATATCCTTATTAGGTTGAGTCTTTGGTTGACTCTTTCTTTCTATATCTTGCCTAGATAGATACCTTGATCCCCAGAGAGTCTGTTACCCAGTAAATGGTAATATTCTTCTCAATTTCTGAGTACTTTACTTTTGTCAAATACCCGATAATAGTAATATACTTCCCTTTATTTTCCCCAGTGGATCCATTTTCACGTTTCCCAGTAAGTTTATCCTTGATATATTCATCTTAACCCATGACGGGTATTCTTCCCTTTGAGTCTATCCTTGATATGTTCATCTTAACCGGTGATGGATATTCTCGTTTTAGTTTTCTACCTAGTAAAAAGGTAGTTGTAATCCCTATTTCATTCCCCAGAGGGTTAATCCTTGATATCTTCATCCTAATCGATGACGGGTTTCCTTCTCTTTATGGTTTCTATCCAGTAACTGATAGATGTAATTCCTATTTCTCCCCCCGGAGTCTATCCATGATAAGTTCATCCTAACCAGTGACGAATATTTCTCTTTTCGGTATTCTATCCAGTAACTGATAGATGTAATTCCTACTTTTTCTCGGCAGTCTATCCTTGATATGTTCATCTTGATTGATGACGGATATTCTCCCCTTTGAGTTTATCCTTGATATGTTCACTTAAACCGGTAGTGGATATTCTCTTTCTTTGTGCTCTTCTGCTCAGTAACCGACAGTTGTAAATCCTATTTGGCTTTTTCTCAGCTGGTTATTCTTACTCAGTAACTAGTAATGAATACACCTTCTATTTCCCTCAACGAGTCATCCTTGATATGTTTACCCTAACCGGTAACAAATGTCCTCTCTGTCAGATTATGTTATCTCCTTACCCAGTAACCGGTAATGGATAATATGCTTTTGTCACTCCTGTGTTGAAGTTCATTACTTCCCTAGTTGAGTTTGAGTGCGTATTTCCTCACTGTAATCACCGTTTCTTGTTTTGGTTTGAGTATTTCAATTTTGTCTTGATTTACCCGTTTCCCCTTTGCAGATTTTTCCTTTATCCCCGGCTGAGTCTTTCCATTGATTTATTTTCATGGAATCCCTCGTGTCCCCCAACAGTTTCATGTCGTAGCCTGGCCTACGCACAACCTTTTATCCCCTAGAGTCTCTGTCTCCCCAGAGAGTTTTTCTTATGGAATACATTATGCTCTTGCGGGCTTTCAGTCTCTCCGGACTTTTTTCCTTTGTGGCAATATTTTCCCACAGAGATTATTTTTAACATTTCATATCATATGCATCATGAGATCTCTTAGGGACCAAAATTTGCTTCTATTATTGTTATTTAAGCCCATTCTATTGAGTCGATACGAATATTTTAACCTTCATCTCCTCAGCTAGAACGTCCTTAAATAGGGGCAGCTGTAAGACCCTAATTTTGACCTAAGATCCCTCATGATATTTTATCATATGCATTGGCTTTGGGATCACACCTTGGCATCATCCTTCATTGGGTTTGCACTGGGAGAGACCACCAAACACATTTTATTGTATCATACTTCATTTTTCTTTATTTACTAACTAAAATACCAAAAATATATCAATTTATAGTTTGTTGCTTTTGTAGGTAGTGTGCCTGCTCGCCTATGCTCTATCAAGCTCATATCTAGGGTTTGAGACCCTCAATGCAAGGAGCTCAATCAAGAAATGGTTCACATTGGCTCTAAGTATCATATATGGATCCCCATTATCTTCACATGTTATTTTGATCAAGAAATCATCAAGAGTTTGAAGTTGGTTTGCCTTGGAAACCCTAGTTCATCTGGGTATCTTGTGTGACTTCTTCAACAAGTTTCTTCAACAATTGATCAAATATTTCAAGGTATACTTAACATTACATCATATTATGCATATATTATCCTCCACGATTCCCAAAAGTAAATACAATGTCAAGCTAGCAAGATGGTTCATGGTGGTTGACCAGAGAAAGTTAACTGGTCAAAACTAGGGTTCCCAAGATCCTATATCCTACAATATTTGTCATCTGAAAATGATTACAAGATTAAAGTTACTCAAAATGACATTGCAAACAACTTTCATGTTGAAGTTTAGAGCTAGTTTTGCTTGGAAAGCAATTTTTTATGGTGAAAGATTATAAGTCATTTTGTCTGAACCCTAGTTTGGAGGCAACTTCCCAAGACCATAACTTGCTCATTTTAATGAGATGGAAGCCATTCATATTGCATGATAAAATTCAATATGTCTACTTAAAATTTTATGTTTGGAGTAATTTCAAATTCAACTTGAAAATGCATGTGCCAATAGGAAACATCATAGGTCATTTTGGGCCAATACCATTGAACAAGTGATTTTCCTTAACTTCTAAAATGCATAACTCCTTCATGGCAAATCCAAATGAGGTCAAATTTGTGACCACATTGAAGAGGTTTGAAAGATATACAACTTTTTTGAAGGAACTTTTCTCATTTGAAGTCCATAGAAAAAGTTATTCAAAATGGAAGAAGTGAACATATTGGTATTAGTACTATGAATAGACTAATTAAATCCGGTTTGATATCATGCAACATTCATGATTTCGGAAAATGTGAAATATGTGTTAAATCAAAAATGATAAAGAAACCTTTCAAAAGTGTTGAAAGAAAAACAAACGTGCTAGATCTTGTGCACTCTGATTTGTGTGAATTTAATGGTATGTTGACATGTGGGGGAAACCGTTATTTTATAACGTTTATCGATGATTGCTCTAGGTTCACACATGTATATCTCTTAAAGCATAAAGATGATGATTTTAATGCCTTTAAGACATATAAAGCAGAAGTAGAAAATCAATTAAGTACAACTTTAAAAGTACTTAGGAGCGATAGAGGCGGAGAATATTTCTCAGCAGAATTTGATGCATATTGTGAAGAATATGGCATCATACATGAATGTTCTGCGCCCCGCACACCACAACAAAATGGCATGGCCGAAAGAAAAAATAGAACATATAAAGAGATGATAAATGCTATGTTAATGCATTCAGAATTACCATTTAATTTATGGGGTGAAGCACTATTGTCCGCATGTCACATAATGAACAGGATTCCTTTAAAAACAACTGGTATTTCTCCATATGAGAAATGGAAAGGAAGACCACCAAGTATTGGTTATTTCAGAGTGTGGGGGTGTGTAGCTTATTACAAGAACATGGATCCCAAAAGGACAAAATTGGGTCCTCGAGGAATCAGATGTGCCTTCATAGGATATGCACCAAATAGCAAAGCATACAGACTTCTAAATCTAGAGTCTAATGTAATTGTTGAATCTAGAGATGTGGAATTCTTTGAAAATCTCATCACAAAGGATAAGGGACCTGAAAATCCCACAATTGAAGAATCTCATGATAAAGATTCGACACGAATTGTTGAAACACAATCAGAACCAAGGAGAAGCAAAAGGGCACAAAAAACTAAGGATCTAGGACTAAATGAAATTAATTCCCAACTCATTTCTCTTTATTTAGTTGAAGGAAATAGCAAGAATGATGTTCATAAAATTCCTATTATTTTTCAAGTAGAAGATGATCCTAAAACATATAAGGAAGCAGTGGCTTCTAGGGACGCTTCTTTTTGGAAAGATGCCATCCAAGATGAAATGGATCTAATTATGTCAAATCATACTTGGGAACTAGTTGATCTTCCGAAGGGATCAAGACCCATTGGATGCAAGTGGGTGTTTAGAAAAAAGTATCATAGTAACGGTACATTAAACACCTACAAGGCTAGACTAGTAGCAAAATGATTTAGACAAAAGGAAGGTGTCGATTATTTTGACACATATGCACCGGTAGCAAAAACTACGACAATTAGAATCCTGTTTGCACTAGCTTCCTTGAATAACCTTATTGTTCATCAAATGGATGTTAAAACAGCATTCCTAAACGGAGATCTCGATGAGGAGATCTACATGGAGCAACCAGAAGGCTTCATGCTTCCTGGAAATGAACAAAAGGTATGCAAACTTGTTAAGTCTTTATACGGTTTAAAACAGGCACCAAAACAATGGCATCAAAAATTTGACACCGCCATAATTTCAAATGGGTTTGTTCCAAACTCTTGTGACAAATGCTTGTACACAAAGGTGCGCGGAAGTGTTGTGATATTTCTATGTCTATATGTTGATGACATGTTGATTATCAGCAATGAAATGAATGGAATATTAGAAACAAAGAAATTTTTGACTTCCACATTCAAGATGAAAGATCTTGGACTAGTTGACACTATACTAGGGATCAAAGTAAAACGAAATAGTGGGGGTTATGAACTTAATCAAACACATTATATTGAGAAAATGTTGGAAAATTTCAAACACCTAAACTTTAAGGAAGTAAACACTCCATTCGATCCTAGTTGTAACACCTCAAAATTTGCCCTCCTCTCTTGGGACTAGCTTTACATATTGCATATCATTTCTTAGGTCATTAGGCATTGCATATTTGCATATCATGTGGTAACATTGTGCAAGTCCTCCTCCTAGGTCTTGGAATGAAGATAAGAGGTTGGGATGCAAGATAGGGTTTCATTGAATTGATCATTAATCATCTGAGGATGTGTAATTCAAATTAGGGTTTCATGGTTTCTCAAGGAGATTGAGCTTGATCTTGGTTGAAATGATACATCATCATCATCATGGTCTTGTTATCACCAAGAGATTCAAGAGATTGATCAGACACCTTGAGATTAGGGTTTTGACCACTGGTCAACCCTAATCAATTGAATCAGCTGCATTGGGCCAATCAGGGCATGGCATGGATAAGAGGACTACAGTGGATATGGGGATCATCATGTGAGTATATTGAGCTTATGGAAGCTAGGGTTTCATCATTGAGCCATTTCATCAGGAGTTTGAGGCTCAACTTGATCAATGCATAGCCAAATTCATCTATCAGTCAGAAAAGTCAATTGTGGTCAACTGTGCCAGAACTGATGGATTTGGAGGTGGGAGAGGGTTGGATACACTTCATTCATGTTGAAACAAGTTTCATTTGACATTTCAAACATCAAGAATGAAGAAAATAAAGTCAGATGAAAAGTTTCCAAAAATGGCATGTGACCTGTAATTGAAACTGCCAAAAATGGAAAGTTTTTCACCACAAAATTACATGTCCAAGAATGCTTCAAATGAAATTTTGTTCAACATGAAAGTTGTAGATCTTGCTCTCACCTTTCCAAAAAGTCCAAGAACTTGAATTTCTCATGAATGGTTGACAAGTTATGATCCAATCATTTTCCAAAAATGCCTAAGTTCAAAGGGGCATAACTTTCACATGGAATGGCCAAATTGGATGATTTTTCTTTGAGAAAACCCCATTTCACATGTACTTTCATGATGCATCATCAAATTTCATCAAAAATAATCATGGCAAAAGGTCATTTTTCAAGTGATCTATTTGAAAATTGGTGGGAAAATAGGTGAAATTTCAAAATACAAGGTTTTTGCACACAAAGCTCATTTCTACACATCACAAATACCAATTAGAACTTGCTTGAACTGTCATTGCACTGTTACATTGGCTGGTTTTGAAAAGGACTTTTTGGTTATTTCACTTAAAATTCATTTTCACTAATACACTTGATTTTTGCCTAATTGTGATTAGTAAGTGGATTAAGCATTGGTATAAGAGGTTAATTGTAACAGAATTGATAATCACTTTTCACATTTCTCAAGATCTAACTACTTTTCACTCCAAAAACCTCTCAATTCTCCAAAACTTTTTTGGACATTTTTCATCAATTCTCATCAAATTCTTCATCAATTGCACTGGTTATTGTTGGATCTATCTTCTACAATCATCATTGAAGAACTGTTTCACACATTCAAGGCCAAAGGAGTGGAGATTCGCAACTGTTGAAAGCAAGCTCATCCATGGCAATTTCATGAATCTTGGACCTGGTGCTGTTTTGAGCTGAGGCATTTGTTCCATTCAACTTCTCTATCATTAATCCTCATCTGTTTCACCTTTTTACACGTGGAAGCACACAAATCACGATCTGCCATCACCACAAGGTTAGAAATCGATCTCAATGATTCTCAAAATCGTGATGTGTTTTTTGTAGTTCATTCATTGCTGAGCACACTGCAACTTGTGAAATTGATTTTCATTAAGAATTGCTCTAGTTATCGTGATTTGAACATTTGGACATGAAATTTAATTCGATCGATCCCATTGATATGCTTAGAGTTAGGTCAAATACTTTCCATATCCTTAATCTAGGTTGAAAGACGAACACGTTGATATATGATTTGTGCATTTTGGTTGAGAATTCGTGCATGTTGAATTTCTGGAATTTGCTGTTGTTGATGAACGATGAACACGATGGCCAGGCAGCATATGATCCACTTTTTTCCATTTCGTTTTTAAATTCTTGTTTACCGCTGAAAATGACGAATCACAAGGCGCCAACACATTAAGTGGAACGACCGTGTTTTGGTCTTGATCTCAGTAATTACGCAATTGCCATTTTCAGATTAATTCATGTTTATTTCTTTTTCTTTTTTTCAATTCCATTTCATTTTTGATCCATGATTTAGAAAATTCATAACTAATTCATTTCTTGTCCAAATTTTGTGAGGTTTTTTGCATTATTCTCCTTATGATGTGTAGTTTTTAATGGTGATTTTTATGATTTTTGTGCACGTGTGAATTTTAAAATTGTCTAGGGATTGTTTGGATGTGTGCCATGTGTATATGTTTTGCCATATCATTCATAAAATGATGATGCTTCCATAGAAATTCATGAGATTTTTTGTGCATGTTCTGGACTCTTTGCTGGTGATTTTGATATGTGGTTTGCAATTTTTGGATTCCTGGTTGATGAGATATGAATTTTTTGATAGAGGTGTGACAATTTGTGTCACACCATGCTTGGTGAATTTCATGATTTTCTTTGATGTGCTTGTGAACATTGGATTGAACCAAGTATTTGCATAATTGAACATATGGATGTTGAGAATACATGAGAATTTATCTGGATTTATTGATGGCATTTCCTATTTGATTGGAATTTTTCCCTCTGTTTGGTCATTTGTTGATTTTTTGTGACACATGTTTGTATTTGCTTTGTGAAATTCTGGTCATTAATTGGATGGATGTGAAATTTGACATGTGAATTCTAGACACATTATAGGTAATTGTGGTTTTGATCCCATTCATTTATCATGTTTTGTCACTGTTTTATGATTGATGGAAGTTGATGCTTGTTTGGATGCCTTGTGTTGGCTTGCTTTAACTTGTCTGGACTTTATGAATTTAATTTCCCTACTTCCTCTTGTCCAAATGAGCTGAAATTAGATATGCTTGACCTGTTACGTGTTCTGTTTAGACTTGAATTTTTGTGGAATTTATTGAAATGTTTTGATAATGATTTGATGGTGATCATTCTGTTTGGTCCTTTGAGGTTGCAAATTGTATGTTTTGTGCCTTTTCTTTCATGAAATGATGATGATGAATGATATGAGCATGGGACCAATGGGATTTGTTTCTAATTTGTTTGATTATGGTTTTGATTAATTTTCACTTGCTGTTTTGGATTTTTCATCTCCTTTTGACCCTAGGCTTGTCCTAGTGGTCTTGTTTCTCACTTTTGAATTGTGTTTCAGGTTGAGATGCAAATGCTTTAAGGAGAAAAATGCAAGTTGATTAAATTGAGTTTGGTTGCTTGTTGTGAACTAACTTTTGTGTTTTGTAGGATGCTTGGCTCACTTGAGTTGATTGTGCTTTGCACATTGCATTGTCTGAGTATACATTGTCTGTTGGTTCTTAACTTGTCTGTGTTGACTTTGTGACTTGAATACTGACTGTATTAGATTGATTTCAGGTACCATAGTCGCTTTAGTTCTTTAAGAACTTGCTGTGCTGCTGCTTGGTTGTATAAACCAGTTGAGGTAGACTCTCTTGTCTCCATGTAGTCTGGAAGACCTGGCTTGTTATTTAGCCAGGCAACTGTCTGAAGTCCTCCTTAAGAGGCGATGATTGTGATTGTTTATTTTTGTCCCCAAGCAGGAAAAGACCTTGATTAAGGCAATTGGCGGACAAAAGAGATACGCAATCTATCTCCCGCTATTCTGTTGAGTCGTCCCTCTGCTCACACCATTGTGTTGATGCATTGGGACATTAACCCAAGATCTTGTGCAGTTGTACAGTTGAGTCAGAGTCATGAGTGTATAAGGGTTCCCCCTTTCTGAACCCACACTCCTTTGTCTGAAGCTCTCCCTGGCCAGGGATAAGAGCTGTGAAGTCTCATCTTCACTCACCTTTCATCTGCTTCACCCTGACTCTCAATGTCAGGGTTAAGAGCGAACACTACCCTGTACAGTTGACTTGCCTCGGCAGTCCACCCTTGTTTGAGCCTCACTTGACTGGATATAGTGTGTGCTATTTGAAATGTTTGCTTTATTTTGATTGAGCATGTGTGTTTTGCTTTTCCTGGTTAGGATTAGCTTGCTGTTGTGCAAGTAGGATAGAAACCATAACATAGGGCAATGATGCATGATAACACCTAGGCTCGAGTACAGCTCCCTAGTAGTGTGTCTCCCTTTGTATCTGGTTAGAATTTCTTTCCCGTTCAGGGGAACTACGTCGCCCTGATCCTCATACCAGATGAGGTACGTAGGCAGGAGACCGTGCGAGGTCTCTCCGGGCACTTTTTTCCTTTTTTGTGTGTGTTTTCTTGTTAACCCTTTTGTGTGTCAGGATATGGATGTAAGCCCAGCGATTGGCTGTCTGTATCCTGATTGTGTGTTTGGTTCGGAAGCCGATGTAAGCCCAGCGATTGGCGTTCGAGTTCCAAGTTTGCCCGTGTTTGTGTGTGTCTTGTTTGGCGTGCGTGAGCCGAACTACGGCAGCTCTGATTCTCGTTCCAGACGAGATACGTAGGCATAGGATGCGATGTCCTAGCGAGCCCTCTCCTCCTTTCTCCCACCTGTGTTGTCTTCAGTGTGTGCGTGTGTGATGTTTGTTTAGCAACCTTTTCTTTCTTTTAGAGCGTGGATCCCGTCGAGTACGACGGACGTGAGGGGTGCTAATACCTTCCCCTTGCGTAACCGACTCCCGATCCCTTTCTCTTTGGTCGCGAGACCATGCTTTTCCCAGGTTTACTCTGAGCGTTTCCTTTCCCTCTTTTGGGATAAATAACGCACGGTGGCGGCTCTGTGTTGTTTTTGTTTCAGCCCGCCGGTTGTTTCTCGCGGATGCGACACTAGTGTCAAACTTCAAAAGAACAATGGGAGAACCGTGGCACAACTGGATTATGCAAGTGCAATTGGATGTCTAATGTACTTAATGCAGTGCACCAGACCTGACATAGCTTTTGTAGTTAGTAAGATGAGTAGATTTACTAGCAATCCAAATGATGAACATTGGAAGGCCATAACTAGGATTTTTGGATATTTTATAAAGACCAAAAATCTTGGCCTCCCTTATGGTAAGTTTCCTGCCGTACTAGAAGGATATACCGACGCAAGTTGGATATCAAGTGTTGGAGATTATAAATCTACAAATGGGTGGATATTCACATTAGCTGGAGGTGCGATTTCTTGGAAAGCAAGAAACAAACATGCATTACTCTCTCAACCATGGAATCAGAGTTTGTGGCTCTTGCGTCTGCTGGACAAGAAGCAAAATGGTTGAGGGACCTCTTATTGGAGGTTCCGTTAGCTAAAGACAATGTTTCAAAAGTATTGATACATTGTGATAGTCAAGCCACCCTGGCTAGAGCGTTCAGTGAAGTGTACAATGGAAAGTCTAGACACATAGGTCTTAGACACTCTCTCGTGAGAAAAATGATAAAGGATGGGATCATTTCACTAAAATATATACAAACAACCTATAATTTGGCTGATCCATTTACTAAACCACTGGCCAGAGATTTAGTAAAGACTACCTCGAAAGGTATGGGATTAAAACTCCTTGAATAAGGGTTTCGACAATGATAGCAACCCAATCTGAAGTTAACACATCTTAACCTAAGATTCAATGGGTAACAACAAGTCATTGATTCGAAAGGTTATGCAACATTCCGCGATAATGTTGACGATTACAAACTGAGGGTTGAGTTTTCAAAGAAACTCTTAATGAAGTTCTATATCAAGGAGGATACATATCTCAAGAAATAGATACGAATTGAACTTCACCTATATGAACTTCAAGATGGTGTCGTCTTAAGGTGAGAGTTGGAGTTTCTCTCATGAAAAATTCATGAAAACAGGTAAAGCACATGGCCATAAATAGTGCTAGGCGAGATATATAGGCGAAGAACCTCTAAAAGTGTGTGTATAGCAACTCCGGTCTGATCACATGGGATAATGGTTCAAAGCATAGCTACCTAACGTTTCGATTAGGCTTTGCGTTGTCTTTACTAAGGTTAAGTTCAAATCGAAAGATACCCAACTGTATTAACACTTTTTGCTTTCTATATTCTGGAATTGGATTTGTCATTATTAGAACAAGTGGAGGATTGTTGTAATTTATTAAATACAAGTGTGTTCCAAAATGACAAATGGTGGAAGTGAGTTAATGCTAATAAATGTATGAGATAAAGTTCCACATTGGAAGATTTACTCACTTTGTAAGTCCTTATAAAGAGTTAATATCATTAACTCAACAAAAGGACAAAAGAGGATAAAGTGTCACATGAACACATATGGTGGTCTCAAGCATTATGCCACTTGTCCCAACCTTACAACCACTTGCAGGTGTCGCCACCGGCGACACCGGCTCCGGCTCCGACTCTGGGACCGGGACCGGGTCCATGGGCGTAGGGCGCTAGTGGCGGCTTGTAGACGGCACTTGAATTTTGAATTCGGAGATTGTAACTCTTCATGATATATTGCAAAGGCGAAACCATGCAACTGTTGGTGAAACATGTTGCAGGCCAACCATTATGATTATTGGAAAAGGACATTGCTTCACCAAGGGTTGCTACCTTGTGAAACAATATCAACATGGCCTATAAAATCATAAATCGGGATTCAGAGTACAACACACAAAATCCTCTAAATAATTCCAGACGCTCTTCGCTGCATTCGAGTTTTCGCCGGTCTTGCGCAAACTCGATAAGGCTGAATTATCTTGGGTATTCCTGCATCAGAACTCTAAGACAATCGAGAGTGCTTGAAATACTATAAGGAAAGTGTTGCGTTCACGATTCAAGCTTGGATCCCTTTAATCTTTCCGAAATTTATAACATGTAGTTGTAGAGTTAAGTGTGCATGTGAAGCTATACGTAGTGCTAAACAACATCATATTATATTATATGCATTTTTTGTACTTACTTAAATATGAATTTGTCTATGGTTAAGTCTCAAATAATTATCGTGGATCCACTTCCTCATATTAACAAGATCTTCTCCATGGGTTTACAACATGAAAGGTAAGTGAATTTTGATCCCTCTGAGGATTCTAAAGCCTTCTGGATACAGTTGACTCACAAAAATTCAAAAGTAAAACCTATGGATCAACACCTTCTAGTAAATGCGGAAATAATGCATGCACTCATTGTGGCAAAATTAATCACACAATTGACAACCGTTATGCCAAACATGGTTTTCCTCCTCATATGTAGAGAAAATTTTCCAAAAATGCTTCAACAAGTGAAAATGACCAGGATATGGATGATTCTTCTCAAACCAATGATGCGAAGTCAAGTTCACCTTCCATTACTACTACGAAATATGAACATGTCATGCATCTACTTCATCAGTTTACTATCAATCAAAAATCATTTACTTCTTCCAATCAGATTCACTCTTCTACACCTGTTGGCCATTCATCAATTGGTAAGCAAGATAATAGTTTATCTTATTTTATATCATGTCAAAATTTCACTCTAGGCTATTGGATCATTGATTCAAGTTAAAGTGATCACATGTGTGGATCAATTCATTGGTTTCATTCATATAATAAAATCACTCTTATTCATGTAAAATTTCCTACTAGGTGTAAGACCCCAATTTTGACCCTAAGATCCCTCATGGCATCATAATATTGCATTTGCATTGCCTCAAGGATATTTAGTATCTTGGTTCCCTTTGCCTTTGGGTGGGACTCCTTGTGATTGGTTTGAGATCACCAAGCATGCTTGAATTATACATCATTGTTTCTCTTACTTTTGTTTACTAACTAAAAGCACAAAAATGTGTCACTAACATCTTTTGTTTGAAGCTTGAGTATCATCCAAGACACTTTGTGGGTTCTATTTAGATGATCAGTCAACACAAGGGAATGGCTTGAGATACTTCCAACAGGTTCAAATGGGGTCTATTCGTCAGTCAAAACGTTAATCTTGAAGGAGCAAAAGTTTGTTCATGAGTTGTCATGCTCGCTAGGCGAGCAGAATGGGTCGCCTAGCGAGTCCCAAGAAAAGCCACCAGAATCACCTACGCTCAGAGGAATTTCTTGAACTGTCATGCTCGCTAGGCGAAGCCCACGTGTTTAAAAAAAACGAAAAACGAAAAACGAACAAAAAAAAATTAAAAAAAAAATTAAAAAAAATTAAAAATAAAAAAATAAAAAAATAAAAAAAATATAACAGAAATTTTTTGGACTTGGGCCTCTCTCATTTGAGCCCACAGGTCCACAAAAATCAGGTTATAAATTCAGAGTTTTAGTGAAACAAAATGTATTCTATTCCTATTACCCTGGCTGGGAAAAAGATAGTGAGAGAAGAGCTAACAGAGTTCAGAGCAACCTCCAGAGACTGAAAGGAACTCATCTGCAAAGAGCCAATTCCATCTCATACAAACCCTCAGATTGCTTTGTAAACCCACCCGGGCAATTCAATTTCATTCGATCTCTCCAGTCAGGTTTGCCTTATTCCCATTACTTTATGCTTTTAATTTGAATGCTCTTAATGTATGAGGTATTATGGGTGAATTTGATACCCTTTTGATGCATGTGTTTGACAAGAGGTTTAGGCCTCCTACCCTTGGTTGCTTTTTGTGAACTTTTTGTGAATTTTAATGGCATGATTCATGTGGTTACATTTTGATTTGGGGGAAACTCTTGATTACCCTATCTTGGTTACCTTGGAGTTAGTCGATATCTCTAATGGTAACGAATACCCCGCTACAGAAAAGTGGCGACTCTGCTGGGGAACATTTGCCTAGTGGGTTTTGCCTACTTTTCATATTTGTTGTGTTGTATTGTTATGTGACATATTTTTGTGCAATTTGGGATTACTGTATTGTATGTAATGATTGAATTGGTTGAATATTAATTCCTTGTATGCTTGGTGATCCTTGTGAGATGAGTTCTATACCCGAACTCGAGTGCACTTAGGATAGGAGAATGGCATAGTCTTGTTGACTTGTGTGGAGTTATTCCTTAGCAAGTTGACTTGCAAGCCCATTCACTTGGTGGAGGTCATGTTGGGATCAATAATGTCACACAAGTAGTTGTGGTTAGACATTACTTTTCCAATATAGACCTTAGAAGCCAAGGACCTTAGTTTACCAAACCCATCTTGGCCTATTCGTAAGATGTAGTGCGAAAGTCGTTCAAGTGTAAGATTTGATACGATTGTTACGCGATACTACACTCATAAGAGTCTCTCTTGAGAATATTTTTGGAACACGAGTAGTTGTTTCTCCGATAATATCCAAAAGATGGGATGATGACTATGGGAACCTCTTGTAGAACATGTTTGGAAGCTTTAAACCCTAGTACACTCCCTTTTGGGTGGTTCTTAACCTAACTCCATGCTCGTGACTTACAACAAACCCTTGATTCATGGTTGATCCGTTCAGATATCCTTAATATCAATGGAACTTGGGTGTTGATAAGGTGTAAACCATAATCCACCAAAATGGATGGTTGATATTAAGGATAACATGATCCATGTAACACCCCAATAAAAATAAGATAATTATTTGATTTAAATTAATATTATATTTATTAATTTAGTTAAATAATTGGAATTATTGTATTATTATTATTATTATTTTGGAATAATAATTATTGGAAAATATATAAGTGTGAAGTAAGGAAAAAGAATCCCATTTGGTAAAAAGAGTTTTACGTGAAACAGAGAAGCGGCTGAAAAGTGGAAAGTGGAGAAAGGGCAAAGAGGAAGAGCAAGGGCAAAGGTTGGAGAAGAGAAAAGCTTGGAGCTTAGAGATTGTCGGATTAACTCAGGTAAGGGGGGTTTATCGTCGTTTAATGGGTATTATGGGTTAGCATGTAATGGGTAGTGATAAGCCGTTGAATTGACCCTAATTGGGATTATGAATGCTGGAAAATTATGTTGGATAAACTGTGTTTAGGCTGTAATTGAATCTGTGTTTGGGTTAGTTGTGAATTTCCGAACGTATAGCTTTTTAGCGCAGGAACAGCTTTCTGTCTTGCGTTAACCGGTTAACCCAGGGTGTTAACCGGTTAACACTGTGTTGTATTGTGTAAAATTGCTGTTTTGTCTGCGTTAACCGGTTAACCCAGGGTGTTAACCGGTTAACACTGTTGTGAATGCTGAGATATGGCTGTTTGTGCTGCGTTAACCGGTTAACCCAGGGCGTTAACCGGTTAACACTGTTAAGTTTTGGGCAGGAAGCGTGTTTCTGCTGCGTTAACCGGTTAACCCAGAGCGTTAACCGGTTAACACTGTTGCAGAGTGGAAAAATTGTTGTGTGCCTAATTGATGGTTGCCTATATCGGTGTGTGATATAGTAGGGATTATTTCCCGCTGTTTTGAGCAGTATAGGTATTAGTAGAGTGTGCTAATACTGTGTTTAATTATTTGACATGATATGATGTGTTGATACATGTGTTGTGAATGTGTATGTTATGCATGTGTTGTGAATGGACTGTTTTATGGCTTAGAGAGTGAGCATCGGTCCATTGTGGATTATTGTTGTGATGTTGCATTGCTAGGTGATTAGCTTGCATAATGTGGCCTTTATGGTGGTAGCTAATTCCCATGGTGAGGAATTAGTGATGTTAGTCAATTGGACTGTTTTTGATGTTTGCATGCTAGGTGAATTAGCGTGCATAGCATGGCCCTTGGGGTGGTAGCTAATTCCCATGGTGAGGAATTAGTGATGTGAGTCACTAGGTCTCAAATGAGTGGGACTGGTGAGCTTGGTAGCCGTACCTGGATTTGGTCGGTGAAGTTGAACTATATGTTCACGAATAGTCGGTACCGCATGCATGGAGTCTCATTGCATAATATATGTGTAGTGTATAATATGAATGGATGTATTCCAATGTTATACGTGTGTTGTGTTGGCATTGAGCATGAGTATGAATTGTGTTGATCTTGCGTATGATGTTTGAGTTGATGTGCCGTTACTGAATGTGTGATACGATTAGGGTGATTAATGTGCTAAATTACTTAACATGACATTATATTCTATAATGCTTATTATATCGGTTGAGGAACTCACCCTTACAACTATTTTTCAGGTAACGAGCAGTGATTGAGTAGAAGCTAATGCTTGGAGTCTAGTGTAGTCTCTTTAGTGGGTCATGCTCTGATAGATGTAACATCGGGAGGGAACATTTTTAATTGTGTTGTTGATGTTTGTTGAACCAGTTTACATGTAGTATGTTACATGTTTTGAATGATCGATTTGATCTCTATTCGCTGCGTATTGTGCAATACTTTATGTTTTGAGTTAAATAATGAGCATGACTAAATAGTATGACGAATGGTGCGAAATAAATGTGTGACACCCTTAACTGCATGATTACTCTGATTTATATGTTGTCATTTTAATTAAATATTTGGGGTATTTTAGAAGGGTGTTACAATCCATCCCATGACCTTTGTTTGGTGTGCTTTGCTTGATCCTTGAGTGTGATTGTTGCATTCATGCATTCATGCACCCATTTGCATTCATATCATCAAAATAATGAGAAAATTTTCAAGGAACTTAAGAGGTATATTTGCAAAATTTTCAGACATGGAAAGACAAAGAAGGAATACAAAGAAGTACAGCTTCAGGCAACCAGATTTGAAAGAGTTAAGGAATCTGACATCCTATGTATTAGATCCTTGGGTTTCAAAGCTCGTTTTGGGAAGCTTCTTCCTCTTCTGACTACTCAGGTGGATGAAGGATTGATGAGTGTATTGGTGCAGTTTTACGATCCTTTGTACCGTTGCTTTACGTTTCCGGATTTTCAGCTTTTGCCTACACTTGAGGAGTATGCTTATCTTGTGGGTATACCTGTTCTGGATCAGTTGCTGTTCAGTGGCTTGGAAAGGGTTCCCACTTCTCAAGAGATAGCAGACATGTTACACATAGATGATTCTCTGGTTGATGCTCATATGACTACCAAAGGGGGAATTCAAGGTCTCCCTTCTGAGTTCCTCATCGCTCAAGCTACTATGTATGGGAAGGCCATGAGTGAGGACGCCTTTGAGGCCATATTTGTACTTCTCATCTATGGGCTAGTGTTATTCCCCAACATCGACAAGTTTGTGGATGTGAACGCTATTAGGATTTTCTCTACTCTTAATCCCATTCCGACTCTGTTGGGCGATACCTACTTCTCTTTTCATATGAGGAATGCAAAGGGTGGTGGCGCCATTGTGTGTTGTTTGCCTCTGTTGTATAAGTGGTTTATTTCTCACTTACCTCAGACGGTCGCTTTCAAGGAGAACAAGGAATGTCTACGGTGGTCCACGAGACTTATGTCTCTCACTAATGATGATATCTCTTGGTATAACCATGTGTATGATGGTGTGCAGATTATTGACTCTTGTGGCGAATTCTCCAATGTACCTCTTCTTGGTACATGTGGTGGGATTAACTACAATCCTGTTTTGGCACGTCGGCAGCTTGGGTTCCCCCTAAAGGATAAACCCAATAACATTCTGTTAGAGGGTGTATTCTTTCAGGATGGTAAAGATCCCCAAGGCTTGAAAGCTAGGATGGTCCGCGCTTGGCGCAAGATTCATAGGAAAGAGTTGGGTCCTAAGAATTGCATCGCTTTTGAGCCTTACACTGTTTGGGTTAGGAAGAGGGCGTCTGAGTATCTCATGCCTTATGAGTATCCGAGACCTACACCCATGATTATGGTCGGGCCTTCAACCCTCCTTAATCAAGGAGTAGAGGAGTTGATAGACGAAGACCGTTCACGTGCCTGGATCCGTGAACGTGAAGAGTTGCTTCAGCAGATTAAGGAGAAGGATGCGTTGATTGAGTTTCTTGAGCATCAGGTTATTGATGACCCTGATGATGTATGGACTTCTCTACTTCCTCAGTCTTCTAAGTTCTGGAAGAGGAAGTATGATCAACTCGCCAAAGAGAAGGCCGATATGGAGGCAGCCTACGAGAGGGAGGTGAAGAGGCTTCGCGCATCTTATCTTCCTGTGTCCCGAGCTTTAGATGATTGTTTCTAGGGATCCATAGGACGATTATTTTCCTTTTCTCTTGTATATGATTGACGATGTTGCACTTCTTTCCCTGATATTATTTGATGAGATATTTCCATATGTGATAAAATGCTTAATATTTCCCGAATTTGCAAATAAAACTCTAAAGTTCCTTTGAAATAAAAAACAAATCATATGCACAAACATTGCATGCATCATATGCATAAGCAAGTTTTGTTTCCGACCCCTTGCCCTGTGGTCTAACTCTGTGTTCTTCATTTATTTTGAAGACAAGCTGACTCACCGGTACTACACTAGAGCCAACATTTCAAGACTGATGGATCACTTAGAGCAAGAGAACCGCGAGCTGAAAGAGGAAGTGGCCAGATTGACTGCCCTAATGGAGTCGCTCATGGCTGCTGTCGCATTACGCGAAAAACCGGCGGGAAAAGACACAGAGCTGCCACCGTGCGTTATTTATCGCAAAGGAGGGAAAGGAAACGCTCGAAGTAAACCTGGAAAGGAATGGTCTCACGACCAGAGATTGCAAGGATCGGGAGTCGGTTATACGAAGGGAAGGTATTAGCACCCCTACGCATCCGTCGTACTCGACGGGATCCACGCTCAGAAGAATAGAAGAAAGGTTGCTGAATAACTGCTCGAAAACTGCACAAAACCGGAGTGAAACACAGGAAAGACGGAAGGAAGAGGACTCGGCAGGATGTCGCATCCTGGGCCTATGTAGTTTGTCAGACACAAACATCAGAGTCGACGTAGTTCGGGGGAAACGGGAAACGTGCTCGCTAGGACATCGCATCATATGCATACGTATCTTCTCTAACCAGAGTAAGAATCAGAGCACTCGTAGCTCGGCTAACGCACGCCGAAACAAAACGCTAAACGGAGACGCTAAGACGTCAAAGCAAACCGGAAATGGAATGCCAATCGCTGGTCTTACATCCAACTCCAGACAAAACAACCACAAACGGGAACCCGACTGCCAATCGCTGGACTTACATCAGACTCCAAACAAAGAAACGCAAACAGGAAATCGACTGCCAATCGTTGGGCTTACGTCAGACTCCAAATAAAGGAAACGCAAACAGGAAACCGACTGCCAATCGCTGGGCTTACGTCAGACTCCAAGCAAAGGAAACGCAAATAGGAAACCGACTGTCTATCGCCAGGCTTACGTCAGACTTCAAACAAAGGAAACGCAAACAGGAAACCGACTGCCAATCGCTGGACTTATGTCAGACTCCAAGCACACACACAAGAAGAAGAAGGGTCTCGATTGCAACTAGGGCAAGAGAAAAGGAACACAGTTAGTTGTCAGTCAAACTCGACAAGACATCGCATCTCGTGCCTACGTATCTCATCTGGACATGAGAATCAGAGTTGTCGTAGTTCGGCTAAACTATTTCTACTTGTTTTGTGTTTTTTAAGTGAACGACGTCACTACGCAATCTACCGGATGCTCGACCTTTGGAGACTTACTCACCTGTAGTAGAAGGAGTTAACGTGTCCTTAAGAGGGAGATAATGTTTGTTTGTGTTTTAGGAAAGCTCACGCAAGAAAGGAAGTCCTAGACGAAGGAACCATGCTACCTTAATTGACATGCAAACGAGACTATGCGTAGTCTAGCAATCCTATGGGGATACAATCACACCACACAAACACATACAGCATGAAGTAAACACACCAACAAGGAGCTCAAACATCAAGGGTGAGGCTTTAGTCAAGGGATCATATCAACCTTGACAAAAAAGCCGGCTGGAAGGGTATCTGAGGGCTCTTAACCACTGACATTGACCGTCAGGGCAAGCAGATGAAAGGTAATGAGGATTGGTCCTCATAGCTCTTAACCCGGGCCTGGGTGAGCTTCAATCAATGAAAACGTGGGAGTCCAGAATGTGGGACTCTACTCCACTTGACTGACTCTATATACAAAGGATCTTGGGTGTTTATTCAAAATGCATCAACACGTAGTGCGAGCAATATGAAAGACTCAACTGAATAGCAGGGGATGGATTGCACATCCCTTCTATCTTCCAATGCCTTTTCACTTAGGAGGTCTTTACATGTACAAGGCACAAAGCTAAACAAGCATAAACATTGCCTCTTAAGGAGGACTTCAGACAGGTGCCTGCCAAAAATAGCAGGTCTTCCAGACTACATGGAGAACCAGAGTGCTTACCTAGGTGGTATGCCAACCACAAGCAAAGCAAAGCAACTCAAGCAATGAGTTAAAGCGGCTAAAGTACCTGTAAGAAAAGCTAACCAATCAGTACTATGTTCAGACAAACAATCGACAGTTAACAACAGTGGTTCCCAATATACACAACAAGCAAGCTTTATGTGCAAGCATTCAAATTGTTTCATCATCTCAAATGACCTACAAACAGCAGGGGTTAATGGACAAAGTAAAGTCATCTCAAATCATGAGATCAACATCATCCCTTAGGACTATAAGCTTGAACCTGAAATGCAAAACTCAAAAGATGAGTACAAAACCCCTAGGGCAAAGCCTAGGGTCAAAGGTGGAGAAAAAATTCAAAATAGAAGCTAATACTCAACATGAAGCATGTTTGATCTATCATGAACATGTCCTAAAAAGGACCAAGTCAAAAGCATCCAGCAAAGTCATCATTCAACCAAGAGAAGGCAAGGCAAGCAAAAGGTGCATACAATTGGACATTAAGAATCAAAATTCCATATTAACACAGAAATGGCTCAAACAATTCTGCAAATTTTCATGAGTACACAACATGTCAAACATAATCATCATGCCAAAAATTATAAACAGAGGAGCTCAATTGGCAAGGCAATGAAAATGGAGAAGATCAACATCAAATTGTGTGACACACATTGTCACACCTAAAGTACATGTGCCCAAAACAGGGAAGAAAAATAGCAAAAAATGCCAAATAAAATCTCACAAGTCAATTCACATGTTATGAATCATCATGCAAAATTTCATGGCAATTGGATCATTTTTGAGCATTTCACAATAAGATGAATGAAACATGTCACATATGCATACATGTTCAAAGAGTCTAGCACAATTAAAATTCCAGCCATGCACAATTTCAGAAATCCATATCAAAAAATAGAAGACATCTCAAGGATCAAGTAGAAAAAAATATGGAATTAATTGGATCCATATACTATTTATTATGATTTTTTGAATATCATGCATAAAAATGAAATAAAAATTGAAATATGAAAATATAATGTGAAAATGAATGAATAAAATGGAAATGATGTAATGCCAAAACTACGTCGTATCAAGGCCAGGGAATTAAAACGAAATCCAAAATGCTGGAGCACGGATTCGAAGCGATGCAAGGCGCGTTACGCAAAAACGACACCGTTTTGGCCTAGGGTTAGCAGACGGAGGCGCGCACTATTCCTACATGGCCGGCTACGGTGGAAACCACCGTCTTCTTCATGAAGACGGTGGTGAACAGTGAATTCAATTATTTTTTTTCCAGAATTTACTAACGCATACACCATTGGAAAGGTTATGATGTGAGGAGTTCAAATCCACCATTATTTTACTCTAATTCATCATAACAAATGCAAATCGAATCAAAACAGTTTGACATACAAAACTTCTAATCATCATATCTCAGCCAATAATGCACCATTTCACACGAAATTTTCACCAGATTGATCAGCAACAGAAGGTCTACACTACCATGGCAAAAGTTTGGAGAATTGAAAGCTTCAAAAAACCTACCTCTTGAAAATCAAATTCTGGAATCAACAGTTTCAAGGCCTGGCAAGCTTCAAATCCACTCCTCTTTCACTGTTATGAAGCTTTATGAAGAAATTGGAGCTTGGAGAGGCTTAGATCTTGCTCAAATATCAATTGCCATTGCTATGTTCTTGAGCTTGGTATGCTTGATTTCTACTCGAATTCAATGATCCAATGCTTGAGATGTAGTACCGGGTGGTTGATTCCTGGACCTGGTTGTGTTAGATATGTCTGTCTGTCAGCATACATCATACATAAACCACACATATACATGCATAATTATAACATTCAGATATTCATGTTGCATTCTTTGCCATATATCGTTGTTTATGTAAGAACAAAAATTGTTCTACAACAGATTCCATGATTTTGATGATAACAAAGGATGAAACCAAAAATGGCACCCTAACGAAAAGTTTCTAAGTGTGCAGGGTTCTAAAGAAAGAAGGAAGAGATCTGATGATGTCATCAGATACATAACCAGATCAGATACAAATTATCAGAAGATAAGAAGCATCTGAAGTAGAAACACGTTCAAGAAAGTCTAACTCTGAGCAAAACAGCAAAGTATCAGAAGCATCTAAACAAGAAGTACGCTCTAGAAGTTCTGATTCTGAACAACAGTATGTCAAACTTCAGAAGCTCTTGGCGCTATCTGAAGAAATCATCAGAACTCAAAAGATCAACATCAGAAGCTAGATAGCAGATTCCAAGATCTCCAGAAACATGAAGACTCTGATTATGGAATTGCTAATCATGAAAGAGTAACGTTAAAGTCAAGTAAAGTTCTGCAAATGGATTTCCTAATACAGAAAGAGACGTTAATCTCCAATTTCAATAAAGAAGGTACTATATGTGGTAAGTAGTCATTTCAAGGAGAGAAAGTTATCCTGCAGAAGCTATTTAAGTGATGGCGTAAATTCATTTTAATATCCACCAGTTTCAACCACTACCTCACTTATCTATAAAAAGGACTGCAAATCAACATTCAGTGTAACAACACATACAAGGAAAAATATACTGAAACATCAACGCTCAAGAAAACACTCTTGCTCTCTAAATCTTCACGAAGCTTTTGCTTATAACGTGAATCACTTTGTTCTTACTATTGTAATATTTGCTTTCTTAGAAGCACTTTAGATTACATAAATATTTTATCTATTGTTTGTTTATTTCCTCAAGTGACTCTGTGTAGTCTGTATACTTGCGAGGACTAAGAGATCTTTCTCTTAGACGTTGTTTGTAATCAATCTTTCAAGATTAGTGGATTAAGTCCTTGTTGAAGGCGAAATCACCTTGGCCGGGTGGACTGGAGTAGCTTTGTGTTATAAGCGAACCAGTATAAAATCCTTGTGTGATTTTCATTTTAAAAAAACGCTTATTTTCAAAACAATTCAAACCCCCCTTTCTTGTTTTTCTCACCTTCAGTTTGCTGTCTCCTGCTATTTGGTGATATATTTCCCCAAGCAGATGTGTGTGTCTGATCTCTCCATATAGGCAGAAAGCGTCTATCCTTTCTTCCATATTCCCCACCGGGTTATATCCTCATGGATGTTGATTGTTTTTGTTCCTTCCCAACACATATACTGGGATGGGTTTCCCCATTGAGTTATATCCTCACCGGGACAAGTCTTGATTTGGTGTGCCTATCTAGTTTGATCCTAGATCGGTCTCTTGAGACTCTTTTCCTGTTTCCTCGTGGTAAATGAATAATTGCTCAATAATTAGTAATTATTATCCCCGACGGAGTTTGTGTTTCTCTACCCTCATACCGATAGTTTTAAACCCTATTTTCTTCCCTTTTTGTAGAGTAACTATTTTTGCTCATCTTTAATTGGTGACAGTTATCTTCATCCAATATTCGGTGATGATATCCCCTCATCTGCTTGGATAATTGCCCTGATTACGCAATTTATCCCCAGCGGGTCATCTCTCGTCTACCTTGTTGTTGTTGGTAACGATTGTTTCTCCCCTGAATTGGTCATCATTATATACCTAGTTTCGGTATCCCAATGCCTTTTCTTTTCGGTCGATTTATCCTTTATTAACCCAGTAACCGGTTGTGGATAATCGTCCATGCGAGTATATTATCTACGTTCTGACGGTAATAGATAGTATATCTCATGCACTCTCAGGTCTGAAGCCTTTTGTTCTTCCCCAGTTGAGTAAGATTCGTATCCCCTTTGTGGAGTCGAATATCCATCATGTAATCGAGTTTGCTTTTATCCCTCTTTTGGATGATGAGTGTTTTGGGAATATTCCTCAATTCACGCCTTGGTTGGTCACCTATTATATGCCCAGTAACCGGTATCCCTGGTGTTCCTTCCTCTCTGCTCCCTATTATGACTTTTTGTCCCATGTGAAGTCAGAATCCCTGAGTTGAAGTATACCTTTTAGGTTTTCCTCAGACGTTTTGAAGTTTTGATATCTCTCACCCTTATGCCGGTCTTGGATATTCATCTCTTCCTGAGCATGTTGTATCTCTCACCCTCATACCTGGCGTTCAGATCACATGTCTCCTTGAGCTTATTACCCAGTAACCGATAATACCTCGTCCCGCTGCTTCCCCAGGAGTGTCCTTGTGGACATCCCCAGCGAAGTCCCTTAGTGGATTTTTTTCATCCGGATTTTATCCGAAGTATCCGTTGTGGATAGTTTTTTGTTGTATTGGCATATTCCCTAATACATGCATCTTCGAGTCAGCTTGAGTCTTTCCATTGGATATTTTCCCTTTGGAATTCTATTCCCCCCGCTTTGAGTCGTGACCTGCTCGCGCATTTTTATCCCTTTTCTATCCCCAGGAGAGTCCCCAGGGTCTTGGTCCCATGGAGTGAATTGCTCATATGGATTATCAGTGGCTTCTGATTTCTTTGCTTTTGTGGACACATATCTCCACAGAGTGCTACCATTTTTCATACCTACATTTGCATCATGAGGTCTCTTAGGGACCAAAATTCGTCTCTTTGTTATTATTTAAGCCCATTCTACCCCGTCGAGACAAAGATTTTAACCTTCACTTCTCCGGCTAGAATGACCTTAAATAGGGGCATCTGTAAGACCCCAATTTTGACCCTAAGATCCCTCATGGCATCATAACATTGCATTTGCATTGCCTCAAGCATCTTTAGTATCTCGGTTCCCTTTGCCTTTGGGTGGGACTCCTTGTGATTGGTTTGAGATCACCAAGCATGCTTGAATTATACATCATTGTTTCTCTTACTTTTGTTTACTAACCAAAAGCACAAAAATGTGTCACTAACATCTTTTGTTTGAAGCTTGAGTATCATCCAAGACACATTGTGGGTTCTATTTAGATGATCGGTCAACAAAAGGGAATGGCTTGAGATACTTCCAACAGGTTCAAATGGGGTCTATTCGTCAGTCAAAACGTTGATCTTGAAGGAGCAAAAGTTTGTTCATGAGCTGTCATGCTCGCTAGGCGAGCAGAATGGGTCGCCTAGCGAGTCCCAAGAAAAGCCACCAGAATCACCTACGCTCAGAGGAATTTCTTGAACTGTCATGCTCGTTAGGCGAAGCCCACGTGTTTAAAAGAAAAAATAAATAAATAAATAAATAAATAAAATATAACAGAAAAATTTTGGACTCGGGCCTCTCTCATTTGAGCCCACAGGTCCACAAAAATCAGGTCATAAATTTAGAGTTTCAGTGAAACAAAAGGCATTCTATTCCTATTACCCTGGCTGGGAAAAAGATAGTGAGAGAAGAGCTAACAGAGTTCAGAGCAACCTCCAGAGACTGAAAGGAACTCATCTGCAAAGAGCCAATTCCATCTCATATAAACCCTCAGATTGCCTTGCAAACCCAACCGGGCAATTCAATTTCATTCGATCTCTCCAGTCAGGTTTGCCTTATTCCCATTACTTTATGCTTTTAATTTGAATGCTCTGAATGTATGAGGTATTATGGGTGAATTTGATACCCTTTTGATGCATGCGTTTGACAAGAGGTTTAGGCCTCCTACCCTTGGTTGCTTTTTGTGAGCTTTTTGTGAATTTTAATGGCATGATTCATGTGGTTACATTTTGATTTGGGGGCAACTCTTGATTACCCTATCTTGTTTCTCTAACCTGTTTGTTGAGTTTTGTTTTGTGAGGGCTAATATGACTCTTGCAGAGATGGCTTGCCTGGTGTTCCACTTTATTTGTGGGATACCACCTGGAGGTTTATTCCGATTACCTGTACTGACTCGCTTTCTTTGATGGTGCTAGCTTAAGAGATCTTTGGGTTTCTTACCTCATTATTTGTTGTTGCTTCGGATCTTTATCCGTGTGGTAGATCTCTTAACCCCCTTTATCTTTCCCGCGTTTTACTACTTTTTGCCTAAAGACCTCCATGAAGATGCAATTGACGGATAAAAGGGATCAATAGTCAATCCCCCGTTATTCAGTGCGTCGTTCTTTAAGATCACACTACGTGTCGATGCTTCAAAACAAAAACCCCATATCTTTTGTCCGGTCAGTCAGTGGAGAGGGTTCCACCTTTTTGAACCCCCACTTTTTGTCATGAGCTCACCCCACCCCGTCCAGAGTTAAGAGCTATGAGGTCTTATCCTCATTACCCTTTTTGCATGAGCATCCCTAAACACCCCAAACTCATTGATTTTTCTTCTCCTAAGAACACGTTATCTCCTTTTACTACTGGCGAGTAAGTCTCCAAAGGTCGAGCATCTGGTAGATTGCGTAGTAACATCGTTCACCCCAAAACACAACCCTTACCCCATAGGTGGTCGAACTACGTTTTGCTCTGATTTTCATCCCAGATGAGATACGTAGGCATAAGACGCGATGTCTTAGCGAGCACACTCCTCTTTAACCCATAGGTAGCTGAGCTACGAAGACTCTGATTCTCAGATTCAGATGAGATACGTATGCAGTGGATGCGACGTCCGTGCGAGTCATTTTCTTTTGACCCTTCTTTTAGTAAGTAGTACATTAGATAAACATACACGCTTTTCTCATCCCTTCAATCATGTTTGCACAAATAAATTTTCAAAAAAAAAAACAACAACCTTTGCAACAAATGTGAAAAGGGCTCCCTAGGAGTACCTAGGATGCTTTGGGTGCCTAACACCTTCCCATTGCATAACCAACCCCCTTACCCAGATCTCTGACATTTTTACTAGTTTTTGATTCGATAAAACTTTTAGGTTTTTGTTCGCTTTCTAACCATTCCTTTGGATAAATAGAAGTGCGGTGGCGACTCGACTTGTATGATTTACCTTGGAGTTAGTCGATATCTCTAATGGTAACGAATACCCCGCTACACTAGGCATGATGCAATAGCTAGACATGCTAGACCCATTAAATTTTCTTCTTATCTTATCTTAACTAATGTTTTATAGGTGTCTTCCTTTTTTTTAATTTTACTTCTGTTTTGAAACTCTATTAAACACTTGGTTGAACAATTGTTTTTAACGGTTTCACTTATTTGATATATGGGAACTAAATGTAGTTCAATTAGTGCATGATCATGTTTATTTACTAACTCCAATGGGTGATTGTAGCATATTTACTTGGATTACCTTGATGAAGCATAAAAGTGAGGCTAGAAACATGTCATAAATTTTCTTAAACAAATTCTAACCCAACACAATCATAACGTTAAGGCAATTATAAATGACAATGGGCAAAAACTTAAAATTCCATCATTTTATGCTTCATATGGTATTTTCCACCAAACTAGTTGTGTGGAATCCCCTTAACAAAATGGAATGGTTGAGAGGAAACAAAAACATTTTTTATTATTGTTATATCTCTCATTTTTTATTATTGTTATATCTCTCATTTTTTATTCATGAACGACTTAACATAGCAACATGCCACGCAAGCCTCATGACTATCCACTCTAAAACCTGTGTGTACGCTCAAGCCTGGGTAGTGGGCTTATCTCATAGAACATCCCACCCCAACAAACAAACAAACAACCCAACAGAACCCACAGATACAGCAGACATATGTACATGAATGCAATAAGGTAAAGCAGGTAAATAAATAACTATACAAAAGAATAAACACCCAACAAACAAGAAAACTACAAAAGCTAGGAGGGACTCGCTTAGGGAAACCGGGTCCCCAGTAGAGGCGCCAGCTGTCGCAACCTAAAAAAGGGAATGCGAAAAAACAACTGACGAAAAAGGAAATAACAGAAGAGTCACCACCGTGCGTTATTTATCCCAAAGGAGGGAAAGGAAACGCTCGAAGTAAACCTGGAAAAAGGAAAGGAAAGGACAAGGTCTCGCAACCAAATCTTGGATTCGGGAGTCGATTATGCGAAGGGAAGGTATTAGCACCCCTACGCATCCGTAGTACTCTACGGGATCCACTTTTGTTGTTCTTGTCTAAAGGGTGTGGGTTTATCTAATGTACCATTTACTAAAAGAGGGGTCAAAAGAAAATGACTCGCACGGATGTCGCATCCACTGCATACGTATCTCATCTGAATATGAGAATCAGAGTCTTCGTAGCTCGGCTGACCTATTTGTTTGTGTTTTTAGATGAACGACGTTACTACACAATCTACCGGATGCTCGACCTTTGGAGACTTACTCGCCTGTAGTAGAAGGAGTTAACGTGTTCTTAGGAGAAGAAAAATCAAAGAGTTTGTTGTGTTTTAGGAATGCTCATGCAAAAAGGAAGTCCTAGACGAAGGAACCGTGCTACCTTAATTGACATGCAAACGAAAGACTATACGAAGCCTAGCAATCCTATGGGGAGACGATCACACCACATAAAAACATATGCATAAAGTAAACATGCCAACAAGGGGGCTCAAACATACATGGGTAGGGCTTTAGTCAAGAGGGGTCATATCAACCTCGACAAACAAGCCATGGAAAGGTAATCAAATGGGCTCTTAACCACTGACACTAAACGTCAGGGTGAGCAGATCAAAAGGGTAATGAGGCTAAGACCTCATAGCTCTTAACCCTGGACAGGGTGAGCTCATGACAAAAAGTGGGGATTCAGAAAGGTGGAACCCTCTCCATTGACTGACCGGACAAAAGATCTTAGGCTTTGGTTCTGAAGCATCGACACGTAGTGTGAGCATAAAGAATGACACACTGAATAACGGGGGATTGACTACTAATCCCTTTTATCCGTCAATTACCTCTTCATGGAGGTCTTTAGCATTGGTGCCTCTTCTTGGAGGTCTTTGGACACAAAAGTAAACACAAAAAACATCGCCTCCTATCGAGGTCTTCCAGCTAAGAAAGCGGCAAAATGCGGGAAAGATAAAGAGATCAAGAGATCTACCACACGGATAAAAATCCGAAGTAATAACAACTAAAGAAGCAAGAAACCCAGTGATCTCTCAAGCTAGCACCATCAAAGAAAGCAAGTCAGCAAAGTAATTGGAATAAATCTCCAAATGGTATCCCACAAATAAAGTGGACTACCAAGCAAGCTATCTCTCCAAGAGTCATGTGAGCCCTCACAAAAACTCAACAAACAAGTTAGAATAACAAGATGGGGTGCAATCAAGAGTTGCACCAAAGAAACATAACAACAACAGTGTCAGGTAAACAGTGCACGGATGCAATGGAAAACATGTCACAACAAAACACAAAACAGGTTAGAAAGCAAATAGAAACAAAAAAATAGCTACTGTCCTCATCGCTACTGCTTCACTTAGCGAGATGCTAGCGAAGCTTCGCTACATGTTCGCCTAGCGAGGTGCTAGCGAATGCTTGCGGGTTCTGGGTTCTTCCTTGATAACAGTCCGATTTCAGGAACCCCAAACCCTATGGTATCCATCTCAGAAGCGAAGTGATTAAAGATTCAAGGCATTTTTCTACACATTCATACACATCTAAACCCACATGCAAAACCTAACTATACCCACTCTCCCGGATTCAAACATAATACCTCATGCTTCAGGAATTTCAAATTGAAAGTGTAAAGTAATGGGAATAAGGCAAACCTGATTGGAGAGATCGAATGAACTTGAATTGCACGGTTGGGTTTGCAGAACAATGTTAGAGTTTGTGTAAGAAGTGTGTGAGTCAGAGTGAAAAGTCTCAGAGTCCGAGTGAATTTTTCTCTTCAGTGTCTGAGGGCTGCTGCAGATTAGTTAGCTCTTCTAGGGTTTTTCCACTGAATTTTTAGAATTTATAACCTGATTTTCGTGGCTTTGTGGGCTCAAATGAGAGAGGTCCAAGTCCAAGATTTTTCTGTTATATTTTTTTTTATTTTGTAAACGCGTGGGCTTCGCCTAGCGAAGAATTTGCTCACCTAGCGAACATGACAGTTCAGACTCTGGTGGCTCGCTAGGCGAACCATTCTACTCGCCTAGCGAGCATGACAGTTCAAGTCATCTTTCCAAATTTGTAACCTGTGCGCTGGACCTTTGTTCCTTCAAGAGTAATATGTCGAATGATGAATAGACTTCATTTGAACATATTGGAAGTAACTCAAGTCATCCTCTAGCCATTTAACTCTCAGTTGACCAACAGTCGACTTTCGATTTCCCAGTTGAATTTTGAACTGTACTGAGCCTGTTAAGCTTGATCTTTTGAAGAAAACCTCTGAAAATGAAACCAATTGACTTGGATGATATCCAAGCTTCTTGGAAGATAAACTCTTGGAGCTAATTCTGATTGACATGATGAAATGCAATATGAAATGTTAAATGACCTAAAATGAATGCATGAATGAGGAGGGAAAATTTGAGGTGCTACAGCTGCCCCTATTCAATCAACTATGAACCTAAACGGATGAAAGTTGCGGCTATCAGACCTTCAAGGTAAACAGGGATTGAATACCAAAAGAACCGGAGAATTTGCACTCTGTAGGTGACGAATCAAGGAAAGCGGGGCCATTTACCGATGGCGGCTTCAAAATAGATTTGATATTTACCGATATCAAAATAAGCGAGGCCATTTACCGATGGCGGCTTCAAAACAGATTTGATATTTACCGATATCAAAGAAAGCGAGGCCATTTACCGATGGCGGCTTCAAAACAAATTTGATATTTACCGATATCAAGGAAAGTGGGGCCATTTACCGATGGCGGCTTCAAAACAAATTTGATATTTACCGATATCAAGGAAAGCGAGGCCATTTACCGATGGCGGCTTCACTGGGGAGGAACAAGATGTTTACAAGTGAAACATGACCAGACATTTACCGATGACTGGGAAGGAACTCGATGTTTACCGACATCGAACAAAAATATTTACAAGTGAAACAAGACCAGACATTTACCGATGACTGGGAAGGAACTCGATGTTCATCGAACAAAAATATTTATAAGTGAAACAAGACCAGACCTTTACCGATGACTGGGAAGGAACTCGATGTTTACCGACATCGAACACCAAAGAAAGAATACACTTATGAAACGAAACCATTTATCGATGGAGAAAATGAAATACTCAATATTTACGGATAGCGAAACTGCTGGGGAATCTTAAACGACAAAACCATTTACCGATGGTTAACAAGCGGTTGATGTTTACCGACATCGAACAATGATGTTTAGCGACACCAAAGAAAGGAAAGGACACACATGGGTGTTGACATAACGATTTTTGTAGACACCATGAGAGACATGCCATTTACTGATGGCCAACAATTGGGATTCGACGTTTACCGACATCGAAAGATGATGTTCGCCGACATCAAAGAAAAGCACAGACATTTACGGGGATCAACACGACACTTACCGGTATCGCGAGGATGATATTTACATATGTCAAAATAAGGCAGACACTTGTCGGGGACTAAATCGGAAGGGAATCAAGCTTTCCTTTCACGGACTGGTGAGAAAATAAATCTCACTGGGATTATCGATTCTGAATGTTGCCAAGAGCAACTGCTGCAAATGTGCTACACTGATGTTGAAAAATGATCCGTCTCTTCCGGAGGTATGATCCAATCTGGTTTAATACATGTATGCATATGTTTGAATTTTCCATGGCGTAATGCTCCATACTGAATGGAAATGCTACGCGATTTGAGAATGCGAATGCAAATGATGATTACTACATGCAAGATGCAAAGGGAGGAAAACTCCTGCTGGGAAAGAAAATGATCACTTTACTGAGCACACAATTTCTGATTCGATCTTCCAACTCTGTGGGGACATACAACAATTCTGCTGAGGATAACATTCTCGGAACGGTAGAGAAACCAACTCAACTAGGGAGTCACTTGTTAGGAAAACACCAACCTCTCGACCATGCTGGGGAAACAAGTTCTGAACTCGACTTAGACGACCCAACTTCTTACACGACTGGACAATGTTGAAACAACAGGGTCTTCCTTCGAACAAACTTTGGCTCATCTGCTTTAGCCATCAATCAAAGATAGTAACCTGCAAAACGGCGAGGCATACATGTCCCAGGGGATCGTATGGACAAAATATGCTCAAGTGTACTCAACATTCAAAATTATTTTCAGATGTTTTATCTTTCCGCACGTCATTGTCTAGCCTTCATGTTTTTAGATGCAATGTATATAAAAAATTCAGACGTTTTTTGCAAACAAAACAGTAGAATAAAAAAAAACAAAAGAGCAATTTGACTGAATAACGACTTTTATTGATTGAAAATGGCTTATAAAGGCAAATACATCAGGAAGCAATTCCTAGGAAGAGGTAATTGCGCCAAAAGAGAAAATAAACTATCCTATTGGCAATGGGAACACGGCATTCCACTATTTTCCAATTTTGTTATGACTCATAGATCTTTAATTTCCCCAAATTCTTTGCTTTCAGAGAAGAGTGATTGGACCGATCATATCCTTCAAGATGGTAGACACTGAAACGCGATGAAGTACAAATAACTCAGACTGTAGTCTTCGCTTTAATCCCTCTTTTTCCTGGATCGCCTTTTCAGGTTTTCAATCCACCGGGATACCAATTTTTGCCTAAGCCGGCTATACAGATTTTCGACTTACCGGGTGTACATATTATTTTTTTTTATTCTTTATCCCTAACTTTTGCCCGAACCTTTTTCTTTTCTTTTTCTCTTGGTTCGCCGGGATGCTCTTTTTTTCCTGGACTTTCTTTTTTTGTCCAGCGGGTCAGTTTATGCGAAGTATTTTTTGACTATATCTGAATTCACAGGACACTGAAAATCTTCACCATCCATAGTTGTAAGCATCAAGGCTCCACCAGAAAAGACCTTTTTAACAACATACGGACCTTCATAATTCGGAGTCCACTTGCCCCTGTTATCTGTACCGGGAAGAAGGATCTTCTTCAAAACTAAGTCACCTATCTGATAGCTTCGAGGACGCACTTTCTGATCAAAGGCCTTCTTCATCCTTCTCTGATATAGTTGTCCATGGCACACGACTGCTAAACGCTTTTCCTCAATTAAATTTAACTCATCAAACCTGGCTTGAACCCACTCAGCCTCGTCAAGTTTTATATCCATCATTACCCTCAAAGAAGGGATTTCAACTTCTACTGGCAAGACTGCCTCCATGCCATACACAAGTGAAAACGGAGTTGCCCCGGTTGACGTACGCACTGAGGTACGATACCCATGCAAAGCGAAAGGCAGCATCTCATGCCAATCCTTGTACGTCACAACCATCTTTTGCACAATCTTCTTAATGTTCTTGTTTGCCGCCTCTACAACACCATTCATCTTTGGTCTGTAAGGAGAAGAATTATGGTGTTCGATCTTAAAGTCTTTACAAAGCTCTTTCATCATCTTGTTATTGAGATTTGAACCATTATCAGTGATGATTCTCTCAGGAACCCCATAACGACAGATAATTTCTTTCTTAATGAATCGAGTAACCACTTGTCTGGTAACATTGGCATAGGACGCTGCTTCCGTCCACTTGGTAAAGTAATCAATCGCGACTAGGATGAAGCGATGTCCATTAGAAGCAGTAGGTTCAATCTTTCCAATCATATCGATGCCCCACATCGCGAATGGCCAAGGAGAATTCATAATATTCAGAGGGTTTGGTGGTACATGCACTTTATCTGCATAGATCTGACATTTGTGGCACTTCCGAGCGTATTTGAAACAATCAAAGTCCATGGTTATCCAGTAATAACCGGCTCTTAACAACTTCTTGGCCATTGCATGACCACCAGCATGGGTACCGAAAGATCCCTCGTGCATTTCCTACATTAACACGTCTGCTTCGTGTCTAACCACGCATCTGAGCAGAACCATGTCAAAGTTCCTCTTGTACAACACATCATCCTTGTTCAAGTAAAAGCTTCCACCTAGCCTTCTCAGTGTCTTCTTGTCATTCTTTGACGCTCCTTCAGGATACTCCTGGCTTTTGAGGAAATTCTTAATATCATAAAACCACGGCTTCATATCAATAACAGACTCGGCTGCAAACACATACGCATGCCTCTCGAGTCGATTCACAGCAACGTGTGGCTCATGATTCTGCCAATGAACTTTGATCATGGAAGACAATGTGGCTAAGGCATCAGCCATTTGATTTTCATCTCGGGGTACATGATACAACTTTACTGTCTTGAAGAAAGTTAGGATCCTTTTGGTGTAATCTCTATAAGGAATCAAATGTGGCTGATGAGTATTCCAGTCTCCATTGACTTGGTTAATCACTAGAGCAGAATCTCCATAAATATCCATAGTTTTGATCCTTAGATCGATGGCTTCCTCAATCCCCATGATACAGGCCTCGTACTCAGCTTCGTTGTTGGTTACTTCAAAAGTCAATCTGGCGGAAAAAGGTATGTGTGCACCTTTAGGGTTAATGAGTACTGCCCCAACACCATTTCCATTCACATTTACCGCCCCATCAAACATCAGTGTCCACTTGTCATCGGGATCCGGTCCTTCCTCGACAAGAGGCTCTTCACAATCTTTCATCTTTAAGTACATGATATCTTCATCGGGGAATTCAAACATCATCGGTTGATAGTCATCAATTGGTTGCTCGGCAAGGTAATCAGACAGAATACTACCCTTAATGGCCTTTTGCGGCGTGTACTGGATATCATACTCTGTCAAAATCATCTGCCAACGAGCCACTCGTCCGGTAAGAGCCGGCTTTTCAAAGATATACTTTATTGGGTCCATCTTAGAAATCAACAAGGTAGTATGGTTCAACATATACTGTCTTAGTCGGCGAGCAGCCCATGCCAAAGCGTAGCAAGTTTTCTCGAGCAGCGAATATCTTGTTTCACAGTCGGTAAACTTTTTGCTAAGGTAGTATATTGCATGCTCTTTTCGACCAGACTCGTCATGCTGTCCCAATACACACCCCATCGAATTCTCTGTTACTAAAAGGTACATTATCAGAGGCCTCCCAGGAACTGGAGGTATAAGAATTGGAGGTTTCTGCAAATATTCTTTTATCTTATCAAAAGCTTTTTGACAATCATTGTTCCACCTGATTGCTTGATCTTTTCTTAGCAATTTAAATATCGGTTCGCACGTAGCTGTTAGGTGAGATATGAACCGTGCAATGTAGTTCAGCCTCCCTAAAAACCCACGAACCTGGTTTTCTGTTCTTGGTTCAGGCATTTCTTAAATAGCTTTTACTTTCGTTGGATCAACCTCAATCCCTTTCTTACTGACAATGAAACCTAACAGCTTTCCAGATCCCACTCCAAACGTACACTTGTTTGGATTCAGCCTCAGTTTGAACTTTCTCAATCTTTCGAACAACTTTTGCAAGTTTACCAAGTGCTCCTCTTCTGTCTGAGACTTCGCAATCATATCATCCATGTACACTTCAATTTCTTTGTGCATCATGTCATGAAAGAGAGTCGTCATAGCTCTTTGGTAGGTAGCACCAGCGTTCTTCAACCCAAATGGCATTACCTTATAACAGAACGTGCCCCAAGGTGTAATGAATGTCGTCTTCTCCATGTCTTCTGGCGCCATCTTGATCTGATTATAGCCAGAAAATCCATCCATGAAAGGGAAAACCGAGGAATGAGCAGTGTTATCGACCAATACATCAATGTGAGGTAATGGGAAGTCATCTTTTGGACTGACTCTGTTTAAATCTTGGTAATCGACACACATCCTGACTTTACCATCCTTCTTCGGCACGGGTACAATGTTGGCCACCCAAGGGGGATAATTGGTAACTGCTAGAAAACCTGCATCCAACTGTTTCTGAACCTCCTCTTTGATCTTGACAGCCATATCAGGACTAGTTCTTCAAAGCTTTTGCTTTACCGAAGGACAATCTTCTCTGAGAGGTAGCCTATGCACCACAATATCTGTATCCAAACCAGGCATATCTTGATACGACCATGCGAATACATCCACATATTCTTGCAGCATTTCAATCAGCCCTCTCTTGACCTTTTCCTCTAAAGCAGCCCCTATCTTGATCTCTTTCTTTGCGTCCTCAGTACCAAGGTTAATGACTTCCAACTCTTCCTAATGAGGTTGAATGACCATTTCCTCCTGTTTCAATAGTCTGGCCAATTCTTTGGGGAGTTCACAATCTTCTTCACTCTCCTCTTCGGCTTGGTAAATGGGATTATCAAAGTCATACTGAGCCATAACAGAATTGTTTTTAATGGAATCCGCAAGATCAATTCTGCACGAACGATGTTTCATGCTTTATTTTAGAAAAGAGTTCAAGAAAGTCACAAAAAAACATTGCCATTTTTATTGTTTTGAAAATGAAAGTAAAAACAGAAAGACAATGAGCACAAATTTGATTGCAAAACGTCCTTTATTGATGATAATCATTGAAAATTCAAAATATGATGTGGCCCTACAATGAACCACTACGCCCTGGGCAGAGCGTAGGGCTTTCATGCAAAATGGAAAACAACAGAAAATTACTCTGTCTGAAGAGTAACTTGGACTATTTCTTCAGCAGTCCAGTTGTTGATCTTCTCCCCCGGAGCACACGGGCGTACCCAATTATCCATATCACAATCACTGTCACCATCTTCATTGTCTGTTGCAAAGACATCCCCGTGATTCATCAATCCAGCACTAGTGAAATTACACGGCCCTTTCTGATCCTGGACACCCTGCTCTGATGGTTGAAAAGGCTGATAACCATTGCCAAACATGTCTTCTTTTACGGGCACATCAATCATCTTGCCCCAGCCTTCCGCGTTACCTAAATGAATGACCTCCAGAGATTGTTTATAGGACGCAATCGAGGTACATGGTTTATTCTGTTCAACAAAAGCCACCTTCTCAATACTGACAGTCTCAAAAGCTTGACATAGAGTTTCATGAATTTCGCCATCCATCTCCACATATTTGAAGGAGGATAAATGGCTCACAAAGATGTCCTCTTCGCCACACACGGTCATAACTTGACCATCCCACACATATTTTAGCTTTTGGTGGAGAGTCGAAGAAACTGCTTCGGCTCCATGTATCCAGGGACGCCCCAACAGATAACTATATGCTGGTTGGATATCCATCACATAGAAGACAATGTTAAACACTTCCGGGCCGATCTTCACAGGCAACGTGACTTCACCAAAAACCGATCGCTTTGATCCATCAAAAGCACGGACAACAAGATCACTTGGTGTGAGAACAACCCCTTCGGCATCAAGCTTACTCAGAGCCTTTTTGGGCAGCACATTCAAAGAAGAACCGGTATCAACCAGAACATGCGACAAAACTGCGCCTTTGCATTCCATCGTGATATGCAGAGCTCTATTGTGATTGCGACCCTCAGGTGTCAAGTCCAAATCCGTGAATCCCAAACCATGTCTCGTGTTAACATTTGCAATAACACCTTCGAGCTAGTTAACAGAAATCTCTTGGGGAACATAAGCCATATTCAACATTTTCAACAGGGCGTCACGATGTGCCTCGGAACACATTAACAGAGAGAGAATAGAGATTTTTGACGGTGCCTGGTTCAACTGATCCACAATCTTGTAATCACTCTTCTTGATAATTCTCATAAATTCCTCCACGTCCTTCTCAAAAGAATTCTCGGGCACTTCCTTTCGCACTGGTTCTTCTTCAACGACAACTTGTTTTCCTTTTGTTCTAGCAAGAGCCTCAACATTGTTATCCTTCGGAACCTGTGGTGCAAACAAACGACCACTTCTCGTAAATCCTTCGGGTCCTCCTACATTACCCACAGCCGAACCAACTGTTATTGGAGTCTGATTTACTGATCTGGTCTGATTCTCAGGTCTTCTATTTCTGCAAGAAGCATTTTCATATTGCCACGGAATTGCTCTACTATTCTCATAAAGTCTTCCACTAGAAGCAGCAATGGTGGTAGGGGTACTGATAGTTACTGGAGCATTAATCACGGGAACACCAACAGTCACTGGAGTACCAATAGTCACGGGCGCACTAATAGTTCTTGGAGCACGTACAGGACCTTCTGACGGTGTAAAGTAAATGGTAACAGTTGATACCTCTCCACGGTCTTTCACTACTCGATCAAACTGTAAACAACCTTCATTCATCAATTCCTGGATACCTTCTTTCAATTTCACACAGCCGTTTTCATGATTACCACAATCTGAACAATTCTTGTCACATCCCGGGAATACTCCCCCTCTAAGCAGACGTTCCTTCACCACAAACAACGAAGTCTGAACGTCATTAACATCGACTACCAAGTTCAAACTTTCCCCATCTTCCACACTGTTTACTCTGGGCTCTCCATGCTGAGGCATAGGATTATTCATCACATTTGGAGTAGGAGCGAAGTTAATCGTCTTGGCATCAATCAAATCTTGAACTTTATGGTGAAAAGCCCGACAATTCTCGATGTGGTGCCCTGGCGCACCAGAATGAAAATCACAACGCACATTTGCATCATAACCAGCGGGAATCCTTATTAATGGAGCCATAGTGCGAAGTTCAACAAACTTTAACCTGAGCAGTTCAGGGAGTAATTCAGCATAAGTCATTGGCAACGGATCAAAATGACGATCTGACATTCTTTGTCTTGGTTGGAATTGGCGTTGCTGTTGTTGTTATGGTTGTCCTCTTTGTTGTTGTTGAGGTGGGGTTGCTGGAATAGTCACATCAGCAACTTGACGATATTGTTGTCCTCTGTTTCCATTTCTCTAATTACATATAGCATTTGTCTCACCCTCTCTCCTTCTGGGTGCCCCTGAAACTGGTTTCTTAGCACTTGAAGAACTTGAAGAACCAGGGTCTTGGATTTTTCCCGCTTTGATAAGACTTTCAGTTCTTTCTCCACAAATCACAACATCCGAAAAACTACCAAACAGGCAACTTCCCATACGATCCATGAAAACACCTTGCAGGGTTCCAATGAACATATCTGTCAATTCTCTCTCCGACATCGGAGGTTGTACTCTCGCAGCTAGCTCGCGCCACCTCTGGGCGTATTCCTTGAAACTCTCACCAGTCTTTTGAAACAAACTCTACAACTGGGTTCTGCTCGGAGCCATGTCAATGTTATGCTTGTACTGCCTCAGAAAAGCTTCACCTAACTCTCTCCAGCTTTTGACAGATTCTTTTCTCAAGTCCATGTACAAATCCAAAGATGCTCCAGACAAGCTGTCTTGGAAAAAGTACATCCACATCTTTTCATCATCAGTATAAGCGGATATCTTCCGGTAGTAAGCTTGCACATGAGTTCGGGGACAAGAAGTGCCATTGTACTTGTCGAAAGATGGCGCTTTGAACTTGTACGGGATCCTTAACCCATCAACTAAACCCATATTAGAAACATCAAAACCCAAAGAATTCTGGCACTCCATGGCGCGAATCTTTTCAGCAAGGACGTCGACCTTTCTATCTCTCTCTTCTGCCTTTCCAAATTCATCATCATCACTGGGAATGGTGAACATATCTTCTTGCTTATCAACCAAATGAGAAGGATGGTGAACTGGAGCACGTGCCGCTCGAGCATTAGCAGCCTCTGTAATGATGGGTTGTCCATTGATTCTAATACCACGCAATTCGTCACCATTAGCATGGTTGTTGACAGGGTTGGTAACAGCAGCGTCATCGACAGGGGTCCCTTCTGGCGGATTTTGACCGATAGGGGGAATCACAGTTTCTTGTCTCTAGACCAAGGCTCGGAGTTCCTCTTGCCCTTGCACTACCCCTTTTATCATACTCATGAATTGGGCCATGTTGGTCCTCATCTCTGCTAGATCTGCTTGAAAGCTTTCCATTACTCTCTGCTGGTTTCTGCGGGTACCGTACCGGTGAATTCCTGAATCAGCTATCCTGCTAGTGAACACCAAATAATATAAGAACACCGCAGCGGTACCTGTTATGCAATATATGCAAATGAATATGTAAATGCAATGACATGTTTATCAATTCCAACGGGTATTCTACCCCCTTGATTCCAGTCTTACATCAGATAGAAAACGCAAGAAGACCGAGTTGTGGATAAACTTCTGAGATCAAGATGCAATAAGGAAAACCATCATATAAATGGGTTCAAGAAGGGAAAGGCCTTAGCCAATAGTTCATCAAAAAAGGATCTCCACAACAAGCCTGTGGATCATCACCACAATACAATAAGTAAGGAGAGGAATAAAAATTAGGAATCAGCCTCCTGTATACAACCCATAAGGACTGCTCCTCACTTCAGCCAGTAGTGCCACTGTGTCAGGATGATCTGGAGATTCTGTCAAACGCCGGATAAGCAGATTCCTCCTGTGAATAACTCCATCCAACTCGTTGATGTGCTCTCTGTAGTAATTCCCATCATCTTCTCCGAATACCTCTTCAAGTCTGGATTTCTTCAAACCTGCCAGCACTTTGAGTTCCTCAATCTGTCCTTGAGCTTTGTTAAGTTGATCTGTGATATAACCATTGGTTGAACGGGCGCACATAAGCTCATTGTTCTTCTCCTTCAGCAAAATCTTCAACTTCCCCATCTGACCAGTCAATTCGGCCACCATCTCCTCCTCCTTTACCTTCCTAAAAGCTGAAAATGTATCCCATTGCTCTTGCCAACCAGCTAGCTTACCAAGAGCATCTGTTAACTGCTGTTTGACTCGCCTAAACTCAGAACTGGATGATCCCAGGGCTTCGTCTGTCTTCCTGAAGAAGTCCACCTCCACAACTAATTTCCTCTCTGCTCCCCCTTGCAATCTGACGGCTTCCCCCTTCTGATATTCTGCCTCATGGAATTGATGCATACAGTCTTGCAGCTTCACACTTAACTCCGAGTTTTCAGTTTGAAGCTCCTCCATGGCATTCTTCAATTTGTCATACTCCTCCCGGCTCACCATGGTTGACTGCTCAGGAGTAGGTGGATACAAAGGTTCTTCAATAGGAAACGGCAGACCAAACTCTTCGACTCTTCCTTGAAGCCACTTTTCATACTGAGGGTAAGTTCTACAATCTCCTTTTCCAAGGACAGTTCTTCCTCTCTTGATCACCTTGAGCCAAGCCTCAGCTGCCTTACGGGATACAGTCAAATCAGATGAAGAATGGAAAAATAGAGATTATTCCACATCTTTTTCCAAAGGCAGAGTTCTTAAAGCATATCCAAACTGTCTGACTGCCAGAGAAGGATTGTAGTTGATACTTCCTCTTCTTCCTACCAATGGTACATTCGGGAAGTCCCCACAACTATGAATAATATTTGCCCGAAGCAAGCTCCGGTCTGACCACCAAGAAATATCTTTAGCTCTTATCCCCATCAGTCTCTTTGACCAACTCAACGAGTTTTTGACATCAACGAACGCTCCTGACTTGGGTAGGTGGGAACTGAACCACTTATAAAACAAAGGCGCGCAACAATTCACCAATCCTCCCCTTCTATTCTCATTCCTGTGATGCACTGAATGAAAGAAATCTCCCAACAAGGTCGGCACCGGATTTCCCAACACGAAGAGGCGTATGGCGTCTACGTCCACAAATTTCGCCACATTAGGGAACAGGACAATCCCATACACACAAATAGCCAACACAACATTGAAACCCCTCTGGTCACCATCTTCAAGCTTCTTCTTTGCTTCTCCCAATAAGAAACTCAGATGAAAACCATTAACTTCTCCCTTCTGACACATATTAGCCTTCAAGACTGATTTCTCCAAATATGTGGCTGAAGCAACCATGTTGAGATCGGGCAGAAACTCAGAACTGTAGAATAGCAATTGCGGCTTGATAGGAACTCTGAGAAAACTAGCAACCTCCTCCAAAGTAGGGACCAAAATATAATCTGGGAACGTGAAACACCTCAATGGAGGGTCATAGAACTGCAACAATGTAAAGAGAGCATCATGTTGATCTTTGGAGAGAACCGTAATGAAGCTTAGAATCAAACCATAGTCCTTCCGGAATCTTTCAAGATAATCCTGATCCATTAACTTCGTCAGCTGTTGAATAGGCTCCAAACAGACCACGGGAAACTTGTAGGCGACATGTCTCTTTCTGCCAATATCCATCTTAGGAGAACCAGAGAACCCCGACCGGAATCAAGAGGAAGATATAAACCCCTAGAAATAGATAAACATGTTTAAATGATATGAATGCAAAATGATGTGATGCAATGCAGTGACATGGGAATCAGGACTGCTGTATCTGCTTGAACAACTGTCAGGTTGCACTGTCTGAAGAGAAACCCACTGAAGAATATAATACAAGATCAAATCTCTGCTCTTGAAAACCGAGTTGGTTGGAGGTTAAGGTTTCCTGAATTTAGCCCGCCCATCACTGGTAGGTTCTAAGAACAGAAGTTTGTCAGTTTCTTGCCCTTCAGTCGAATAATACATTTACCACTGAAGGTTTGGCATTATTACGAGACAAAAGACCTCCACTGACTCCCCTCAACAGGACATCCTAATAGCAAGTTCCCAGCCTCGGGGTCCTCGGATTGAGCAGCGAGAATGCGCCCACCAGAGCTAACATAAACGCGTCTCGGAGGAGAGGCCTCGACTGAGTTCTCGGGAAATGGTCACAAGAGTCGACGATTTCTAAAGGAACATCTGTCATTATGGAACACCCATAGGACATAATATATCCAAAAGAAACCTCGTCTGGAATGTGGGTCTTCATGAACGACTTAACGTAGCAAGATGCCACGCAAGCCCCATGACTATCCACTCTAAAACCTGTGTGTACGCTCAAGCCTGGGTAGTGGGCTTATCTCATAGAACATCCCACCCCAACAAACGAACAACCCAACAAAACCCACAGATACAGCAGACATATGTACATGAATGCAATAAGGTAAAGCAGGTAAATAAATAACTGTACAAAAGAATAAACACCCAACAAACAAGAAAACTACAAAAGCTAGGAGGGACTCGCTTAGGGAAACCGGGTCCCCAGCAGAGTCCCCAGCAGAGGCGCCAGCTGTCGCAACCTAAAAAAGGGAATGCGAAAAAACAACTGGCGAAAAAGGAAATGACAGAAGAGTCGCCACCGTGCGTTATTTATCCCAAAGGAGGGAAAGGAAACGCTCGAAGTAAACCTAGAAAAAGGAAAGGAAAAGACAAGGTCTCGCAACCAAATCTTGGGTTCGGGAGTCGATTATGCGAAGGGAAGGTATTACACCCCTACGCATCCGTAGTACTCTACGGGATCCACTTTTGTTGTTCTTGTCTAAAGGGTGTGGGTTTATCTAATGTACCATTTACTAAAATAGGGGTCAAAAGAAAATGACTCGCACGGATGTCGCATCCACTTCATACGTATCTCATTTGAATATGAGAATCAGAGTCTTCGTAGCTCGGCTGACCTATTTGTTTGTGTTTTTAGATGAACGACGTTACTACGCAATCTACCGGATGCTCGACCTTTGGAGACTTACTCGCCTGTAGTAGAAGGAGTTAACGTGTTCTTAGGAGAAGAAAAATCAAAGAGTTTGTTGTGTTTTAGGAATGCTCATGCAAAAAGGAAGTCCTAGACGAAGGAACCGTGCTACCTTAATTGACATGCAAACGAGAGACTATACGAAGCCTAGCAATCCTATGGGGAGACGATCACACCACATAAAAACATATGCATAAAGTAAACATGCCAACAAGGGGGCTCAAACATACATGGGTAGGGCTTTAGTCAAGAGGGGTCATATCAACCTCGACAAACAAGCCATGAAAAGGTAATCAAATAGGCTCTTAACCACTGACACTGAACGTCAGGGTGAGCAGATCAAAAGGGTAATGAGGATAAGACCTCATAGCTCTTAACCCTGGACAGGGTAAGCTCATGACAAAAAGTGGGGATTCAGAAAGGTGGAACCCTCTCCACTGACTGACCGGACAAAAGATCTTAGGCTTTGGTTCTGAAGCATCAACACGTAGTGCGAGCATAAAGAATGACACACTGAATAACGGGGGATTGACTACTAATCCCTTTTATCCGTCAATTACCTCTTCATGGAGGTCTTTAGCACTGGTGCCTCTTCTTGGAGGTCTTTGGACACAAAAGTAAACACAAAAAACATCGCCTCCTATCGAGGTCTTCCAGCTAAGAAAGCGGCAAAATGCAGGAAAGATAAAAGGATCAAGAGATCTACCACACAGATAAAAATCCGAAGTAATAACAACTAAAGAAGCAAGAAACCCGGTGATCTCTCAAGCTAGCACCATCAAAGAAAGCAAGTCAGCAAAGTAATTGGAATAAATCTCCAAATGGTATCCCACAAATAAAGTGGAATACCAAGCAAGCTATCTCTTCAAGAGTCATGTGAGCCCTCACAAAAACTCAACAAACAAGTTAGAATAACAAGATGGGATGGAATCAAGAGTTGCACCAAAGAAACATAACAACAACAGTGTCAGGTAAACAGTGCACGGATGCAATGGAAAACATGTCACAACAAAACACAAAACAGGTTAGAAAGCAAATAGAAACAAAAAAAATAGCTACTGTCATCATCGCTACTGCTTCACTTAGCGAGATGCTAGCGAAGCTTCGCTACATGTTCGCCTAGCGAGGTGCTAGCGAATGCTTGCGGGTTCTGGGTTCTTCCTTGATAACAGTCCGATTTCAGGAACCCCAAACCCTATGGTATCCATCTCAGAAGCGAAGTGATTAAACATTCAAGGCATTTTTCTACACATTCATACACATCTAAACCCACATGCAAAACCTAACTATACCCACTCTCCCGGATTCAAACATAATACCTCATGCTTTAGGAATTTCAGATTGAAAGCGTAAAGTAATGGGAATAAGGCAAACCTGATTGGAGAGATCGAATGAACTTGAATTGCACGGTTGGGTTTGCAGAACAATGTTAGGGTTTGTGTGAGAAGTGTGTGAGTCAGAGTGAAAAGTCTCAGAGTCCGAGTGAATTTTTCTCTTCAGTGTCTGGGGGCTGCTGCAGATTAGTTAGCTCTTCTAGGGTTTTTCCACTGAATTTTTAGAATTTATAACCTGATTTTCGTGGCTTTGTGGACTCAAATGAGAGAGGTCCAAGTCCAAGATTTTTCTATTATATTTTTTTTTATTTTCAAAACGCGTGGGCTTCGCCTAGTGAAGAATTTGCTCGCCTAGCGAGCATGACAGTTCAGACTCTGGTGACTCGCTAGGCGAACCATTCTGCTCGCCTAGCGAGCATGACAGTTCAAGTCATCTTTCCAAATTTCTAACCTGTGCACTGGACCTTTGTTCCTTCAAGAGTAATATGTCGAATGATGAATAGGCCTCATTTGAACATGTTGGAAGTAACTCAAGTCATCCTCTAGCCATTTGACTCTCAGTTGACCAACAGTCGACTTTCGATTTCATAGTTGAATTTTGAACTGTACTGAGCCTGTTAAGCTTGATCTTTTGAAGAAAACCTCTGAAAATGAAACCAATTGACTTGGATGATATCCAAGCTTCTTGGAAGATAAACTCTTGGAGCTAATTCTGATTGACATGATGAAATGCAATATGAAATGTTAAATGACCTAAAATGAATGCATGAATGAGGAGGGCAAATTTGAGGTGCTACACACTTCATTAAGGTGATAATCAATCCTTCGAAGACATCTCATCCTATAAGAGACTCATTGGAAAGTTGTTGTATATTAACACTAGTAAACTTGACATTACCCTAGCTACACAACAATTGAGCCAATTTCTCAATTCACCAAGTGTTATCCACTACAAAGCTACTTCAAGAGTCATTCGTTACTTGAAACAAAACATCATAAAATGACTTATCTTTCCTAGAAAATATGAGGCACAAGTTCTAGGATATGTATATGCATATTGGGTTGGTTGTATTGATTCAAGAAGATCAACCACTGGCTTCCTTTTATTTCTATGTAGTTCACTTGTATCTTGGAGAGAAAAAAAGCAACATACCATCTAAAGGTCTTCGACGAAGGTAGAGTACCGTGATCTATCCACTACAACATGTGAACTCACTACTACAAATAATACATTTTAGGACAAAACTTTCACCTCACTCAACCAAAAACCGAGGTAAAATGTCAAGGCGAGCCATGTTTTTAATAAATACCACATATTCCCTCGGTTTCTAAATATAACCAAGGGGAAAAATAATTTAGGACATGATTCGAATCCCAACAACAACCGTTTATGTTTTTATTTTAAAAAAAAATGGTGTCTTTCTTTTTAGTTTATTTTTTCTTTTTAAATTAATGATCTACTCCTTCAGTTATATTTAATAACCGAGGGATTAGATTATCATATTTTACTATAAAAGCACTCGATAATCAGATTTTATCCTAAACTTAACTTATACGCAGTCGCTCCAAAGTTGTACACATCATTCTTTGGGATGCATTACAAGATAGAAAAAATCTTCAATGTTCTTCTATCTTAAATATTTGTTGTTCTCCAAGAATTCATTGTCAAAATCTGGATTTGTTTAAACAATTTATTTTAATATTCTATGTAAACAATATAATTAAAAAAAATCTTTTTCCCCTCGTTTTTTATAGAAACCAAGAGGTATTGGCGCTCGGGATGAAACATATTATATTGTATTTTTTTATCTAAAAAGAAACACACTTTACCTCGGTTTTGAGTAATAATCGACGTAAAATATAAGCGTGTTTATTCAGCTTTTTCATCGTCCTTAAACAAATCTCTGTCGTTCAGTTAATGAGTATCAACGCCTAACACGCTGCCATTAGTGATCCGTGTGAAACCTAAAACCCTCATTATAAAAGCATTATGAATATTAAAACTTGATAATGAAACATTTGACATGAAAACTTTGAAACTTAAAAAGAGTTTTTTTATTTGGAATATTTTTTCTAGGATGGATTGCAAGAACATAAAATTATTTGGGTTCAAATGTTGTGTTATTAAATTATCATACAACTGAATATTTATTTTATTTATCTAACATTTTTTTTGTTTTATATCAGATATTTGATCTTCCTCAAGATCAATGAAACAAGGATCCTCAACATTTGTTATTCCCAAAGATATCCAGCATTTGTTCTTCATCGATAACGATGACGATGAATCTGATTCAACATTTTTACTTTAATATTCTGTATAAACAATGTAATATTCTGTGTAAACAATATTGTTTGTAAATAAATTAATTTATTAATATTATGTGTAAAGAATGTAATGAGTATTTTAAAAAAATATTTTTCCCATCGATTTTGTTAATAAACCTAGAGGTATATGGTGCTAGTTTTGAAAATATAAAAAGTTATTGTTGGGGATCGAACCAATAACCATTTCAACTATCCCTCAGTTATTCTAAAATTGAAGGGTAAAATGATAACTATTCATGACACCTTTCGTTACCTCGCCTCTGTTACACGGTTAAATCAACTTTGCATTCGAGGTTACATGTGTTTTTTATAGTAGTGACTGCAATAACTTTTATACCTCTAGAATGATTTAAATGTCAACTACAACAAACAACGTGCGTTATATTGTGATTCACAAAGTGCAATTCATATTGCATAAAACCTTGTATTTCATGAAAGAACTAAACATTTGGAAATAGATTGTCACTTTGTGAACGAAAAGGTTCAAAAGAATGTCCTTAGACTGCTACCTATATCCACACAAGAACAATATGATGATTTCTTAACAAAGGCATTGGCTCCATCAAAGTTCAAGTCCTTTGTGTCCATGTTTGAAATGATAAACGTTTAGCACAGTCAGGCTTGTGAGAAGGTGTTAAATGACAACAAAAAAATGAAGACTAGAAGCATAAAAGTTGAGATAATTAATGCAACATGTGGATAGATAACATGATGATCATAGATTTCTTTCATTACAAATTACATCCTATGAGCAAATTCTATTATAACCATTTTAATTGTTTTTCAAATCCAGTTATAGTAGTTAGCTAAGATCATATACATGACATTACATTCTAGTTATTCTAGTTATTGCAGACAAGTTTGATGTTAGTATAAAAGGTTGAACATACTTTTTAATCTAGTAGATAATGCAATAATAGTTTGCCACTCTCTCCTTTTTTTTTTATTCTGGTGTATTTTTTTTTAATACTATTAACTAAGATAAAGAATAAAGAATAAGATTCTCAAATCAAGTAGAAAAACCACATGAGCTTAAATCTTCCATATTTTTTATTTTCACATACATATCCCAAAACACAATATTATTCCAAGATTTGTATAATGGCCAAATAATTGATGGGTCATCGTGAGGGGAAACATTCACATTGGACCAAACAGCCACCTAAAAGTCAAATACTCACGCAAACAAGTGAGAAAGACACCACATATTCATCCAAAACCTTAAGGTGATATGTGTATGAGTCCTCTTACTTATAAAGTGCTCAACCTCCACTTTTCTAAGCAATGTGGAATTTATAACTCACACTTGTTTCTCAATACAACTCACACTTGTTTCTTTACAATCTCCCCCTCAAGCGTGAGTTCATCCACTATGCTTCCCCTTCAAACGAAAGATCTTTCATCCACATGTTTGTACCGCCGTTGAGAGACACCCTTATCTCATCATGGACATTTCAATAGAACACGCCGTCTGACCACCATGCCAAGAAGACTTTCAACACAATGAGTTGATCCATTACTCGAACCATCAGCTTTGATATCACTAATGGGACATCATAAGAGGGAAGGATAATTGATGAATATTTCCCCTCATGATGACCCATCCCTGGTATCCAAGCTTGGTTCTGATCACGGGAGGAAGCAAGAGTCATAAAAAAGTATGATCAAGCGAAAAAGGAAGAGTAACAAAAAAACTGATCAAGGGAGTAAGAAGAAAAAAAGATTGAAGAGTAATAATTTTACAAGTGTGGCTAATCATTATAAGTATAATGATTGTTTTAAAGATGAAGTTAAAGATAAAGTATATGTGAGACTTTGGATGAAGGAGGAATTTGTTGGATCAAATAGTATATTCATCTGCGTCATATATCGGGTGGTAGGAAGAAAATATAATTTGAGTATTAATATAAATAGAGATAGTTAGTTTTAGTTTTTACAAACACAAAATATAGTCTTTTAGGTGTATTGGTGATTTGGGTACTTATGTGTTTAGAGAGAATTTTCTTTTTCCATTCAAAAATAATTTATTGAGAGAATTTCCTATTTTTCCATTCAAAAATAATTTGTTGAGAGAGTTTGTAATTTTTCCGTCCAAAATTATAGTTGAAGAGTTTGCAATTTTTCTATCCAAAAATTGTAATTAAAAAAGGGTTTACAATTTTCCGTTCAAAAATTTTAAATGTGAAGGTGTTTGCAATTTTTTCCGTTAGAAAATTATAGTTTAGAAGGTTTGCAATTTTTTCTTTAAAAATTATAATATATTGAAGTAATTTGTAATTTTATTTTATAGATATTAAAAATTAAATAATAAATTTGTGAATTTTATTTTTAAATTTTTCCGCATGCAGAATTGATTTTTTCTTTTGCTATTTTCCCAACAACATGCCAAATCAATATTGCATTTTAGTGTAAAAATTTTAATAATTTCATTTTCTGAAAAGTATTTTATAATAATTAATAAATAGTTTAATTTTATATTAGCAATTTTAATATAAAAACCAATTTCCCATTACTGCTCTAGATAGAACGTTCTTTTACTATTACCTGTTCTCTTAACAATCGTTGCAAATACCTCATGCATACATGCAGAATTTGATGACCCCACGTGTGCAAGACCAGCAACACGACAAGTGCGAATAAGCCCTGTCTTCCTCACAAACATAGCACCTACCTTAGTCAATTCAATGATTCTCAGTGTGGTCAAGTCAACTTCAACGTACCAAAATATTAACAAAATAATATTAACTTATCCAATTTGAAATTCAAACCGTCACATACGACCCATGCATGGTCAACAAGCCTACCAGAAGCCCACAACCATAAATATTACATATAAATATATCATTTCTCAACTAGCTATAGCTACCATAAACCTCATCAACCTTCATACTAAAGCAAACAAAACTTGAAAGAAAAACCATATTATTATATACTTACTACTAATTTTTTGTGTTTAATGGAAGGAGTTTCAAATTCCACAAATGGAAATGTTGATCAGATAAAGTATAGAGGAATTCGTAGGAGACCATGGGGAAAATATGCTGCAGAGATTCGTGATCCGACAAGAAAAGGAACAAGAATATGGCTTGGAACATTTGATACTGCTGAACAAGCTGCAAGAGCTTATGATGCTGCTGCTTTTCATTTTCGTGGTCATAGAGCTATTCTAAATTTCCCTAATGAATATCAAGGTCCTAATTCATCAACTTCTTCATTACCTATGCCTCTTACAGTTCCTAATCCGAATCCTAATCTTAATCTTAATCCTAATACTAATTCTAATCCTAATCTTAATCCACCTTCTTCTTCATCTTTTTCTTCTTACTCTGTTGATGATAATTTTGATTTTGAGTTTTTGGACAATAAGTTACTTCACGAACTCCTTCATGATGGAACACAGTGATTTACAAGCTACTATTGAAGAATATCAAATGGAATGCAATGTGTTGTTTGATTAATTTCTTTTTATTAAATTATTTGGGTTTGTTTATGTATGTTATTCTTATAATTAAATGAGATTGCGTATTGGATTTTTATAATAATTGTAAGAATTTAGTTGAGAAAGAAGTGAGACGGATATTTTTCTCTACTTTAAGAATAGGACTTCTTTTTTTTTACTTGATTTTTGTTTACCGTGAAATTTGATAAACAATCGTTAGTCTCTTATTGAAGATTATTTACATGATCAATTTGAGAATTTTAGGACATATTGCTAAAAACTTTTGTTTATAGTTTGTGTAGAAAATAATAGGATTTGACTTGGTCGAAATCGTCTAGAGAAACAATGTGAAAGGTAATTTCGACAATGTTAAAAAGGCTAGAAGTTTGTAAAGCAAATGTAAAGTTACAATGCAGTTAAAAGAAAGATGAAAGTAAATTGGCAAAGAACATAAAATAAAATGAAAATCTTTGCATTTGAATGGAAAATAGTGTTTTAAGATTCATACATTTTCTCAGTGGAACTCGTTTCTCTCTAACGCTAAGTACTTTTAGTCTTTTTGAATTTTTCTATAGTGAAATCAAATGAACGCCACCCCGAATCCTAACGCTAGAATCCCTATTTATATAGGTGTAAAATAATTGTTTCCTAACGACCGTTTCCTCAGCCTTCGCCGCGTAGATTCTCGCATGTACCTTGATTCTGAATATTCTCCACGTGTTCCTTGGGATAAGACTGAGAAGTAGTTATTCATTTTGAACAAAACGCCTATTCGCGCCTAAATAACTGCTAATTGACGCACCTTGTTGTCGTCGAAAATCCAAACCACGATAACGTCGAAATGTTAGAGGAAATATTCTTTTTTTCTGAAAAAGACTGTGTCTCATTTGTACCTCTCCTCTTGAAACTTCTACTTTTGTACCCTACCAAGTCGACAAACATCTACTTGACCTCAACTCGTTCCAAGTCTTCTAATTATACTGAATTCGCCCTTGTCAAAAATCCTAACTAAAAATTGCCTCCCAAAAGGCCTCTTTCGACGAAAAGGAGATAAGGGCTTTTTGACTTTCTCAAACACTATTTCAGCTAGTGGACTGACATCATGGACATCACGACTTTTCCATCAACCGTCACCTAAAAAACGTGAGTCTTCCCACTAACCCATAACTCTTCATCATGATTCCTCCTTCTTTCACCTCTAAAATGGTGACACGTGTAAATAAAGTTTGCATCATTTGTCAAGTCAAAACTGAAGAGTTTCTTTTTATTCTTCAATATAAATACCTCTTCTTTCACTCTTTTTCTCTTTTCCGTCCATTGTTATAAAAAACTTCATCTTCAGAAATTCTTCTTCTTTAAATAATCAACTCAAAGTCTACAATAATGGGTTTCAAAGCAAAGAACACTAAATCAAAGAATCTCTTCTATTAGCTAACATGCTCCAATCTGTCACTTGCATTGAAAATCAAGAGTATGTACCATAACCACTCAACTATGAAGAAAAACTCAGAATCTAAAAATCTCAGGTATTCATTCCTTATTACATTTTTGGAAAAAAAACATGCATTTATAGGTCATATGTCTGATCCCTCTATATATCTCACTAAACTTAGAGATTTTTTTTCCTTCTTACCATATGACTAAACCCATAGTTAGCATTAAAGAACCTCAAAGCTTAGAATATATGACTTCTACATTGCGTGTTTTTCGTTAAGCTCCTCCCACTAAAAAGAATGAGGATTATATCCTCTGGCTGAACAAAATTGAGGCAAAAATGAGTGAAACCTGGAAGTCGAAAGGTAATTTCGACCTAATTCAATTGTCGAGAAATGGTTCTACCTACTGCCAAAACATGCTCTTCGCATCCTTGTACTCCTGGGAAAGTACTACCAACACCTTCCAATTTCCTTGTGAAATGGTGACACCCACCCTTTTCGATATAGAGGTCAATATTAGACTTCTCCCAACTGGAAAATATATTGATCCTAATGAGAGAGATGAGGACACCATAAACTTCGACACGAACCGTGCTAACTTTGGCAAATATATTGAGGACTATCACGTCACTAATACTACTGAAGTCTCTAATGAAGAACACAATGCCTTCCTTGCTTTGTGGCTGTTGAGATGCATTTTTTGCTGCAAGTCTTTGAAGGTAGCAAAAAAATATTTAAGCCTAGCCAACCAACTGCATGAAGGCCGAAATATTTTCCTTAGCCAACTGACTTTAGGATCTCTTTATGAATCCTTACGGTTAGCTATTGAGGCTCTAAAAAAACCTCCAACCAAAGGACAACTTGTTGTTATCTATACCATATTGTTTGCTTTAGCTTTAGCTGAACGCCGTGTTTGAAATTTCACTGGATGTTGACAAACCCAACGATGCTAGCAAAATCATTAGGAATAGGCGCGTTGAAGGTGTTCGTCTGGCCCAAATGATTCCAAATAATAAAAACATATCAGACCGAGAAGCATTTTTGGCTTATTTCCTTATGTTTACCAAACATTATCACTCCAACCCGACGATGGATCCCTTTGTTAAACAAACTCGTGGTCCTAACTGGATAACTAGAAAGTTTCATGCTACTGGCGAACATGAAGTTGAGTCGAAGAAAATATGTGAAGTTTTCCTTACTCCAAAGCTTCTCTCAACCAGACTTGGGACCTCTAAATAAAGTGTGAAGATCCTATTTTATCAACCCGACTTGGTGTCACGCTAGTTTGGAATTAGTCAAACTTTTCCCAAGCTCTTTTTCAATCGAAAATGTGAACTATGTCTTTGCACTGTTAACTACCCTGAAGACAAATACCTTTGACAGCTTGCTCGAAGCACTATTGATCGTGTTGTGCTCACTACGTTTGCTTTCCAACCATCTTTCTACTGCACCCAAGAATTTGACACTTGGTGGAAAGCCTACCATGCCAAAGAATTTCTCAATGTTGTAACATTAACTCAGTATCTAACTAACACTTTCTCTTCTCTGCAACAAAAATTCAACAAAGGTAGAGCCAAACACATCAAAGAGATCCAGGATTTCCTGAAAAACTTTGAAGTTGTGTATGACTCCAATGATCTTAGTCAGACAATCTGTGAAGCAGCTGTTACTCGTAAAGAAAAAATGATGTTGAAATTCCCCAACTTAAGAATTTCTGATTATGTGAAGGACAAGTACACTTTTGCATTGAATTTCTATCCTCTTATATTTCCCCCTTTTTCCCACCTGCGAGATGTCTCTAGCTTTCGCCCCTCCATTTCCACGATGATTCATTTGTGGGGAAGATATAAAGGTTCTTAAAAACAAAATCCTGAAACCTTCCAATCGAGTGACTCCGACTAATCATGACATATATAGTTTCAAAGACCACCTTCATGTTGACATAAATTATATCAGGGTTGAAACCCATATACATGAAGGTGGGGAAATCAAAAGGTCTCTTAAAAATCCATTTAAACCCATATTCTTTTCCTCTTTGTTTACATTTTATTTTACATGTTTTCAGTTATCGAACATAGGAAAAGGACTAGAGATATTGCTAGTGCTAAAGTAGAACTGAGGCAGTCCAAAGTCGAAGAAACTCCCACAAAACCCACACAAGCAAGTTTCACAATCTAAGACTTGGATTTAAACTGCTCACCATATTAACCTTATATGATTTTCAATGTATGAGTTTCTTATCTTTATGAAGACTCATGACGCAGCTACTGATTTTGGTTAACCGGTTACCAACATGAAAGTTTGTTTTTCTCCATGTGTTTGGGGAAGTAGCATGTGTGTGTAGATTAAGTCATGTTTATTGTTGTTGTATGGAATATTTTCTTAAAAGAATGAGTTGTTAGTTTGCTTGTTTGAATTAAGTTAGAGCTTTCATGAAACTTACTTGATTAGTAGGTTGGTTATTTTGAATGAAATGTTAATTAATAGTGTAAGTTAAATAGTGGTATGCCATGCAGGTTGATATGAATCAACCCAGGTGATTGAATTGTGAAATGCTTATGTGAATTGGCTTGTATGTTGGATTTTGTATGGTATATTCAATGAATCTAATTGTGCATGGTTGGTATGATTATAGGGAAAACGCTCATATTGGTCAAGGCATGTGATTTGGCTCTTGAAGATGTTTTGGAGGCTTAAAAGCAATGGAAGCACAAGAAATGAAGTTTCTTGAAGATGAATAGGAAAATAGACAAGGGTTTAAGAGTATGTTGACTTTGGTCAACTGTTTGACCAAAAGTCAATAGTTGACCAAAAGGTTAACAGTTGACCAAAAAGTCAATTGTGGCAAAAAAACGTGTAATCTTGTATAGTCGCTTATAATTTGGATTTTTGTAATATGGTTTGGAGGTTGGTAATGAAATGGCTTAGTTATTGAATGAATTGTGTCACTTATGCTTCAAGCAATGTAGTTTCCCTCCATAACTTGAATTTGAATGAATCTTGATTGAAAATGAATCTTGACTTGCTTCTGACCAGTGGAATCAAATTATATGCCATAAATCAAACAACAATCAATGGTGATCACAAAGTAAAATTTTAAATGGAAATGATCAACAAACCTCAATGCCATGATGCCAACTAACATGATCAAAGACTAGTGACCCAAGGGTAAGACCTCAAAGAGACTTGATCCATAAGGAATTAGCCAAAAACATGTTATGCTCTTAGCCAGGTCCAATATGCAAAGATGGCCCAATCTTTCCAGTCATAAACATATCCCTTGTTTCTTAAATAATGACCTTTGAATCAAATGTTTGTTATTTGAATAATGCAAAATGAATATCTTATGATGGATGATTAGGAAATGTGAATATGCAGATGAAATGAGCCATGTGCCAGATGAAAAGAAAAAAGTAGGACAAATTTTGGGATATGCCAGTCAATATATAAGATTTCAAACAAATTTGTTCTATTAGTTGATTTGCTTTATTTAAAAGAAAGATCATACACAAATTCATGCATTATTGAAAAAATAGGTCATAGGTCGACACATGTAGTCAACACATCTAACATAACATTACATGCTTTAAAAATGAAGTACATGAGTTGACTTGTAGATGTTATGTGTCGACCTATATAGGTAATGAGCCGACCTGTAAATGTTATGTGCCGACCTGTACGAGTCATGTGTCGACACACAACTGTCAGGATGTTGTTTTGCATTGTTCGATGATTTTGGCCATAACTTTTGATTCGTATACCCAAATGACGTGTTGTTTGAAGTGTTAAAAATCTAACACCGATAACTATAATGTGATAGTGATACGTGAATTGTTTGAGTATTATTCTTATGACTATTATGTTGGTGAAGTTTTTGTTCATATGTCTGGTTGTTGAAATGTTGACATATCCCGACGATTTTGGTCATAACTTTCATTCTGTAAGTACGATTTTGATGTCGTTTGAAGAGTTAGAAATATAATACTTAGATCTATAACATGGTAGTGATTGGTGAGATGTTTGAATATTATTCCTGTGCCTACTACGTCGATAAATATATTGGTTTATATGTTTGGTTGATGAATCGTTACATTGTTGTAATATCGTCGTGTGATAATGATGTTGTTATGTCGGTGATGTTATGATAATGATGTTAAGGTGTTGATGAGTTGTTGTTGTTTATTTATGTTATTGACGCAGTAACATGAATTGATTGTTGCATGATGATTGATGTGATGCACAAATGGTGAGATGTGTATGAGGATCCTTTTGGTGAATCTTGTGGTGATAATGCATGTTGTTGAGAGTCATGCATCATGGTATACGGGCATTCGTCCAGTTTTGGTATGCTCTAGTCCAGTGGTACGGACCAGGAGCGAGTAGCTGGTTTCCGGTGGCAATCGGTGAAGCATTACCTATGGTGATGATAACGCGTTTTGTTGAGCCTCAATCTTATGGTGGTGGATCGGGTGCGAGTAGCTAATTCTTATTATGAGGGATTATTGAAGCGTTATCTATGGTGATGGTAGCGATTTGGTGTGCTCTGGTTCCAAGAGAGAATTTGATCCTATGGTGGGGATCGGGAAGCGAAATGAACCTGAGTGTTCATATTTGGTACCACATGCATGTCAATTCGGTGTTGAGTACATTGTATAAGTGTTGCTTTTGTATTGATTATTGTTGATAATTGAGATGTTGTCGTGTATGATGTTGATGGTGATTTGGGTGTAAGAACGTGATATGTTGTTGTGCGTTGTGTATATGTTATACTATATTCTTCATTCTACTATTGAAATGAATTCTCACCCCTTCAGTTTGAATGTTGCTTTTACATAGATAGGCATCATACAAATACTCTTGAGTAGACCTCGCATAAGTAAGTGGAAGCTAGCTCCTGGAGTTACTTCTTAGTTTATCGTTTAATTAGAAGTGTCTTTCTCTTATTATGTAACATCGGGTTGGAAACTCCTGTTTAGCTTCTTATGTCTTGTTTATGTTGAAGTATTATAACTGATGTGGTTATTGAGCTAATTTATACAACTCTTTTTGTTGTGTTATGAAAGTTGAAATTATTATCTTTTAATTAATTTGATAATGATTCTGCTACGATGGTACTTTAAAATGGAAGTGAGCATACGATGACAGGTTTAATGTGAATTGGTGGAACCTGTGTTATGGAGCATCATTTGTTTATGATGTGTGTGACACCCTTGTGGTTGTGATTTTAATTGAATTATACGATAATTGTATGTGGGGTTTAGAAGGGTGTTACACAGAACAAGCTCATGCATTTCCAAATAAATAGCAAGATAAAAAAAAATCAACAATCCCTATGTGACATCAACGGAACCTCTGATGATCTTCACAACTATCGTAGAAAGCGCTTCCAAAGATACTTGTAGGAGCTTCAAGATCTTCTACTCCTAAGATAATACTCGATATTAATTTTAGTAATACAACATTATTGAATTACCTTTATTCGGATGCTATACTAATCATAACATCTTGATAGTGAAGACAATATTAAGAAAACCACATATTTAAGTCAAATTAACCTAAAATTTAGTTCCCCTTATTTACACTTTTATTTGAAACAACCCTGATTTTCACTTATAAGAATGTGTAATGAATTCAAATTTTTTTCCTTCAAAATATTACCACAAGAATTTAAGCAGCAAAAAGGGTTATGTTGTTAGCCTATCAAAGATGTTAATAATACCTAAATCTAGCAAATCTCATAATAAAGAAAATTAGTAGATCACTAATTAGTAGTAGTAGTGAAACCTTGAAAAACCTATCTAAGAGAAAGAAAAAGAACTCATTATTATTGAACATAGAGAATAAAAAAAAACATTCTTACTAATTGAAATGTATTTACCAAATTAAATAAACTACTTCCTAGTAACAACAAAATGAAAAGAAAAGAGGAACCAAAGTTAACAAATGAAAACAAAGTTAGGTAGATGTAAAGCGAATCATTTAGCGACAATTAAAAACAACCTACAAAATAATAGATTGAAAATCTTGTGCTTCAACTATATCTTTGTTTCATTCCAAGAGTTTCCGGTCCTTTTCATTCACTAACCACTCTTCTACACTTCAAACAACATCATATTCACCCCTCTCACTCCAAAAACCAACATTCAACATCGTCTTCCCTATAATAAAAATAAACACACAAAATCCCATTTTCAATCAACATCGTCTTCTCTTAGCATACCTTTGAATAAATAACATAATCACAAATTGTAACTTACCAATTAACCAAAACCTTATTCACATAACACATTGAATTTGAATCAAAAAGTGAGTACTGCCGTAATATATATCCTAAGTATATGGATTTATACAACCACTCAATTTTAGAGTTTATAGCTGTGGTTATAGAATGAGAGGTAAAATATGATAATTGTATTAACAAATGGTTGATTCACTATTCGAGAAAACAACGCAATATATAATTTAATTTTAAATTTTATATTATCTTCTCAAGATAAAATATTCATCCTGCATATGAGTTAGGTTACATAAAAAATTAAGTTAAAAATATAAAAAAAATTAGTAACTTATTTTGTAAAAAATATTATTTAAGAAATAATTTTTTTTTTACATTAATAATATAATGTTTCGTTCAAACATACAATAATATAAATCTATTATATCAATATTATTAGATCTTATTTTTATTTCACTCATTATTCTGTACATTAGATAAATTATAAATATTAAGTTAATTTAAGTCAGTTATGGCGTAAGAGACTAACAAATGTATCTTTGTAAACCCGGAAAACATTTTACTCCTAAAGTTGACAGCATCTTTTATGTGGCGGCCGGGGTGGCGGCTAACGGTTTCATTCGGAGTTTTTAAGGATAGACTAAATTCAACCGATCTAGAATCTTAGTATTCTCACATTATCATTCGTTGTTTAATCCATGTTGCTGCTGGTTTAACTAATTTGATTTGTACAATGAACGTGTCGCAAACTTTTTCGGTTTTGGCGTTTGTGTCGTTTGTAATTTGAATTGAAAAATAAGAAATACAGTAGTGCAGCTTGAGGATCTAGTGAAGTTGGTCTTGTCTTCTTTTGTTTTCTTGTCGTTGATTAATTAATACTAATATATATTATCGCTTGCTTTACTATGAAGCCCTTAATTAAGTATTATCCATATCGTTAATAACCCACTAATCTTGCCACAATATAACATTCATCGAGGAATGTACACGTGAACATTGAAATAGTTTTGAGCAGTGAAATTCATCAACTTGATGTTAATTTAATATTTGCGCCACTTGGTTAACCTATTATGGTCTACATGCTTTCATTAATCCTACTTTCTTATCAGCTTGACCATTTTGAATCAAGCCATCATATTGTTCAATGGACCATTAGATTAATAGATGATTATTAAAAGAAATGGAAGAAGATTTATTGATTAACTTATTGGAGATTGATCATGTGTTATGGTGAGCTTAATTTTTGCGATTTAGATTTTGGTTTGTTATTAAGTTTTATTAGTTTTCAATGAAATGTTAATCATCCCGTTAATAATCTATCCTATTTAATTTAAAATTTGGTGAAATATTTACAAGTTAATAATGTAATTTGTTTCTTTTGTTGAAAAATATAGCTTAAAATTAAATTATATAAAATGAGTCTAAATAGATGGTCCAAGAGACCGAAGAATGTTGAGTACGACCATTGTTAGACTGAAATGGTTGATGTACTTGCTAATAATGAAGTAAAAGTTTAAAAGATTGTGTACTTTGATTGAAGTCATGAGTTATGATTTATAGAAATAATTTCTAGGGTTCCTAAGATGGAAATTCTAATTGGATAGCTTTCCTCAAAATCTATCGTTGAAAGGTCATGATGTGGTCATCAAAACTTACTCTTCTGATTATGCCTTCAAACCTTCTTGAGTGTGCCTTTAGAGCTTGATTTGGTGTGCCTCTAGAACATCTTCCTAACCTCTGTTTCTATCTCTGCATGGTGAAGTAATTCATTAGAATGACTAAGTATTTGAGTTGTTCGCGAGCCATGTGGAAAGGATCAAGAATATCCATACCCACCATAAAATGTTCATGGCAAAGTGAGAGTTTTAGCTCAGGTGATCGTTTTATATGGACATCACCATGGTTCTGCATCTTGGTTCACAATGAGCCAATACTAACTAACTCTGAAGGTCTTTATGGCTAATCTTCCCCTTAGGGGTTTTTTAAATGTCCCTTCAAGTATATTATCACCGGAAACTAGTGTGTCTTTATAGCGTACTCACAGTGAACGTGGATTAGTGTGATAAACCATCTATCAACAATTGATATAATTTTAGATAAAAGAGTTTGTAGTGTGATTTGAATTAACTATGGATCTATAAAATCAATAAATTAGGGGATAAATTTAACATTGATAAGAAGATGTTGGGATTAAACTTCATTAACTTTGTTCCAATGTATTTTAATGATTAATTATACATATTTAGCTATCTTTTAATATTATCACCTACCGCTCTGCAAACATTATCCATGAATAATTAATGTCGCAATATTGATCTTATTATTAATCAACGATCTTTCAATCGACTAACCAATACAATAATATTATGTATCAAAAATACTTGTGAGTGTTAAATCTAAATTTAAATTTGTCTCTAGAGTATAGTCTTTAACAAATGAATATCTTATATTTATACTTAGAGAATATTTCTCAATAAAATTTAAATTTAAATATCGAGTAGTAACTTATCAGACTATAACAAACAATAAACATAATGATAAACAACAATACAAATACAAAGATTAATTAAAACTTACATAACGCTATGATTAAAAATAACGAAGCCATTGTGGATTGTGTCGATCATGGCAAACATTGAGAACATAGTTCTACATGCGGATCTCACCAAAGCAAGTTTAGTGAAGAAGAGAGCAGTCGTGTACTCAATAATAGGGGGGATGTACATAAGAGGTCTCTCCATCTGCTATTAAAATGTTTGGATAATGAGGAGGCCAAATATCCTTTAAAAAAGTCCATGAGGGTGTATCCGATAAACAACTAGGAGGAAGATCCCTAGATTAAAATCTCCTCACAGTCAGATACTACTAGCCTTTAATGGTCGCAGATGCCAAGCGTTACGTGATGAAATGTGAACAGTGTCAAAAACACATAGAAGTTCACATCGCCCCCCTTATTTGAACTCAACACTTTCGATGTGTAGTGGAAGTTCTCCTAGTGAGTCATGGATATTCTGGGCCCTGTCATATTGTCTCTAGGGTAGTTAACCTTTATAATTATGTTTGTTGATTATTTCACCAAGTGGATCAAATCAAAGCCTTGGCGAAGATCACAACCACTAACATTAAGAAATTCTTCAAGAAAAATTCTCTAGCAATATATTAGATACCACAATCCATCGTAACAAACAATTAAGCTTCATGGATAAGAACTTAAGGAAACTCCTTGAAGAACTTAGAGTCAAATACCACTTCACATAAGTAGAACATCCTATGAACATAGACACGCAGAGGGCACAAACATGGTGTTGTTGAGAAATTAAAGAGGATGCTTAAAGGATTTAAGGGAAATTGGGTAGAGGATCTCCCGCACGTCCTTTGGGAATATCAGATTATAACTCATTCTGCTACAAGGGATACACCTTTAAACATATATAAGACTCAAAGATCGTCATCCTTATGAAGTTGGAGAATTCATCTAGAGAACTCCACACCCCTCTAGGAATAGAAAATTCGCAATTGATAATGAAAAATCTAGAAATCCTATACGAGAAGATATTTTTAGGCACTTTTACCAACACCACTATTAAGCTAGCCATTATCGCCAAGTACAACAAGAAAGTAAGACCCGTCGATTTGTAGCCCAGTGACCCTATACTTCTAAGGGTAAGCGTATGAGGGGGAAATTTCGGAGAAAGAAAACTAGCACCTATTTGGGAAGAACCATATCGGGTTCAGACCAGTACAAGCAAATGTGTTCCTCCCGGGCTCTTGCACGACTATCTCGACTAGCCCCAAAAATAAATATCTCGACCTCATAAAATCCAGGGATATACACATGCCTATTCATCAGGTTGTGTATTTTCTTTGCAAAATTTCTCTTGTCAGCCTTGAATGTTTTTGTCTTGCCCATTCTTTTGCTACACACAAAACCTCCAGAGAAATGTGATCAAGGTGTTAATTCAACATCTTCTTTTATAGAGGTTTTTTTAGTTAAATTATTTCTTGAGTTTTGCTTCCTATTTTATTCTGTCAGAACCTATCTTTGACCATCTTGGAACTTGTGGAATCAATGCTTATCTATCAATATTTTTTTCTTTTTTTTTGTCTTCTGTATCTTTTCTCTCTCTCTCTCTCTCTCTCTCTCTCTCTCTCTCTCTCTCTCTCTCTCTCTCTCTCTCTCTCTCTCTCTCTCTCTATATATATATATATATATATATATATATATATATATATATATATATATATATATATATATATATATATATATATATATATATATATATATATATATATATATATATTATATTATTTTTGTTGATGACAAAATGGGGAGAAAGTCATGGGAGTATTTAACAAGATAAAAGTATTTTTGAAATACTTTTATATACTTAAACCCTGATTAAAACTCATTTAATACTTAAATATGAACATTATATTCTTATGATATCAAGATAAATTTAATTAACTTTGATAGGACTTAGGGGGAGCTTATAAAACTCAATCTTTGAACTATTAGACTTAGGGGGAGCTGACAAACCTAAGAGTTTGATGTTGTCAAGTTAGTTAAACTGACCAACCATTGTTCTTAAATATATTTTTTTGTCATAATTAAAAGGGGAGATTGTTTGAACAAAATTGTTTATATCCCTTAGGTTTTAATGATAACAAAATACATAAAGAACAATTGTTTATACTAACATATGTTCAAGTGTGCAGGATCATAAGCTTAAAATCAACTCAGAATTGACCCTGATGAAAGCATTTGTTGACAAGCTTGTAGTCTCAGATTCTGATGGAACAAAATCTGATGACTCTGATCATGGTGTTTCAACTTCTGAAGGTTCAGACTCTGATCATGTTATCCCTTCCTCTGGTGACAACTCATACTCTGGAGACCTCAGCTTAAGGTTCTCAACTTCTGGTCCAGACTCTGTCCATATAGCATACCTATATTATCAACACCACACTCATGGAAAAGTCAACTAGAGTCCCTTAGTGAAAGGCTCAAGGAAAAATGATATGACTTCTCTAGTTCGCCCCCACATATGGTTTATACTGAGTATGATGAAGATGCAGTGGACTATGTTATTACACATTGGTTGAAGGTTTCCCCTATGATGTAGCCTTTTCTGGCTCTGGTACCTGACTACCACCTCCATTCTTAAACATTTTATTGGCTTCTACTATCGCCAATAATGGATGCACTTGATAAAAGACTGAATAAGAGGGTGTCGTTCCTATAAACCCCTTCTTCATCGCCACCATTGCATTAAGAATTCTCATGTTGTCTAAAAAATCAGAAATGATCATAGTCCATACATCTGGATATATGGTAAAATAAAAAAGACTCATGTTATTTAGAGCCCTCGTATCATGAGAAGACTCCTTATCTTCTACAAAGCTCACTAATGGGCGCCTTACCTCTAAAGAGGACACTCATAAAGTTTCTGGATTTATCACTTTGGTTAGAGAATGAACATCACATATGTCATCGTCATTAATCAAGTCTATGAAAATGATGTTTGAGATTCCTATGTTGGTCATATCTAGAAAGAAAACACAAACAATAAAAATAATAAGGGAAGAGATTTGTACCTTGAAGGTTTGTAGAATTCGAAGAATGGATAAGAAAAATAACCAGAGACCCGAGATATATCCTGCGGTTGGGAATGAAGATCAAAGTGCATAGAAATATTGGAAGAATGTGAAAGTCGCATGGGAAACAAAATATTGTTTAGTTCATTGAAGCAAGGAAAGAAAATATATGATTACCAAGATTTGCACTTGAGAATCGAGGGATATCTTTCTTTTTAAACCCTAATTTACCTTTTCCATTTTTTCTACGTGCCACCACCTTTCCTTTTTTGCCAATCATATCCTACACTCCACCTTATTATTATTATTTCCATTCCTTATTTAAATTCACACTAAACAATGATGTCATCAAACCATCATTGACATTCACCACTCGATCCTCCTGATTAATATGTTTCGGCTTCTTTTTATCACTCCCTATTTTTATTTATGCTACCTCCACTTCATTTTACTCCACCTTTTTATCCTTATTATTATTATTTGTTATGATTAACTGATTAATGCAATCATTCACATTCATTGACTCATTAATTTCTAGAATCTCACTACTGAGAGAAATGAATCGTGACTTACTCCAAATCTGATCGTCATTAACTCTCACTGGCATAATGTTTTTCTGGTTATCTGTTGCTTTTCTTCCTCTCCGCTATTTCTGAACAAATTTCCATGGACCTTATCCTTCATCCACCTCCTTATTCCTCTCCATATATTTTGATGATCTTTCTCCTTCTATCTTCTTGAACATTTACACCTCCTCTCTGATCGTCTCCTTCCCTTTAATCTTCACCTGGCAACCCTCATTGTAATGGCCATACCTCCCACAAGTCAAGCATAGCAAATGTAATCCCTAATATTCAATTTTATATTACCTTCCCTTCATGTTAAACATAGCAAGTAAGGGTTTGGATGAATTTACCACTACACACAACCTTGTATACTCCCCTTTTCATATTGCATGGTATTTTTATCGACCTTTACAACACGAACAACTCTATTACCAATAAAATTCAGAATTTTGGCATCATAATATTCTATCGATACTCCTGCAATTTTGATCCACTCTATTACTTTTTCAATGGTATCACTTGTTGCTTGGAAATTTGGACTCCACTCCTTAGCCGTAAGATAATGATCGTAGATGAACCAAGGACCATCTACAATTGTTACCCGTTTATCATCCTCATGAGAAAAAATAACCATTAGTAATTGTTTCTTAGATCTATAATATTAGTAGTTCCTTTCCTAACCCATATATGCTTAAGTTTGGTTTCAAGAGCCTTATAACCAATCTTTCTCCCTAGCAGTTTGACAATCACCCCTCTTCTCCAAGGGTGATGAATTCGCTTTTCTTATGTTTCAGATAGAATAAATGCATGGCACTCGTACCCTCCCTATGTCTCTCTCTTCATCTACGATCAAACCTTCAACATCCTTCAGGTGTTGATCCATTTGTTCTTCATCATCTACTTACATATCCTCATTGTCTTCTGTGGTTCTCCCTGTGACCATCTCCTTATAAGATCTGGATGATGCATTCCTATCTTAAACATATGACGGTTGTTGCTCGTTGTATCCTTCTTGGATTTTTTGTGTACTTCTTTCTTGAAAATCGACTTCATCTATACTCTTTCACGAGCTCATCAGAGATGAAGATGATGATCCAGTCATCGCCATGAAAACAGGAAAAAAATTGCAACATGTTTTTTTACTTTAAAGTTTGCCTATCTGGTTTTCTAAGATAGCATATAATGGATTCCATTTAACTTATTTTGATCCTAGACAATTTCTCATTTTTAGTATACAATTAAATTTGATTAATTAGATGTATAAAACAATTTTGACACTAGTAATCATCAAATGTGTTATGTCTAAAAAACACTAAAAGGTTGAATTCCCCCATACAAGTCAGGGAGAACCTTAAATGGTTAGTTTAGTGTCTTTAAATGTTTGTTTCTCAGGTTGTTATTGTCGTTAGTTCTTCTCGGAGGGGGTCTCCTTTTATACCCCATCAACCATCAATGGCCCTTAAAGGGGCGCTTCTTTATATTCCTCATTAAGAGAACTTAGAATAACATCTATCATCTTCCATAATCATCAATGTCTTTTCTCTCAACTTTTGTAACCCCCTGCCATTATGGAGACGTTTCATAATCGATCATTGTGATTGTTCATATGGTTTCCTAGCACCGACGTCGGATCCGACTTGGCTCTTCAGTAATAGCACGAAATCGACTCCAACGTGCTTACATTGTGTTTAATTGCACCCTAACCAGATTCGACTTCTGTAAGGCTATGGCGGCTCATCCTTTTTTTTCTCTTCGTACTCGGTTCTCAAAATCTCTGACCAAAAGAGTTTTAGGAAGTACATAAGCCCCTCGATCATGAGGTCATATTGGATTAAAGTGTTCGGTCAAGATAATCTCGGAATTCCCTCTTTCCTAGACCTACCTCCTACTCAGTGAATTATTGAGGTGTCAGTCATCTTAATGAGGACAAATCTTTCTCTTTCCTCATTATGATGATTTTTATGGGAACTGTCATTTGTCATCATCGTTCTTTTATAATGTGTATTCTTGACCGTTACAAACTTATTTTTTTAAAAGGACTTTGTTTCTTCATTTTTTTTACTAAAACCATTGATCTTTTCCCCAAGTGTTTGTGGACAAATTTCTTCTTCATCCATCACTCGATTCATTTTCTATCTCAAGCTATAAGTATCATTTTCTTTCCCCTTTTCATTCTTTTTGTTCTTTCATTATGACTTCAATACGAAGCTACAATCACTCGAGGGAATGTTCGAGTTCCCTTACTACTGGTGATAGAAATAGGATTTGGAATGCTTGCATGCGAGAGTGTGAGGGTTATTTGGGCCGAATGGATTTTGATCGGATTATTAGAGAAGTCTATGGTGAAATCCCTTCACCTATTAGTAACACTGACTCAGAGTCTTTGTCCTCAGGTTTTTTGGACACTCAAATAGAGGCTACAGAGTCCTTGATAGATAAAGAAGTTCTAGGTTACAACCACAACATCATTAACAAATGCTACATCTCGAAGCTTCGTTCTAATACCCCAGTCTCTTCAAGAGTAAATGAAGAAGATGTTATATTAGCACCTTGTGTAAATGGCGAGAGTGTCTGCCTTACTCGAACCAATGGAGTTTCTGATGAATACTTTTATTTCTATTCAAGAGTGATTGATGATTTTAAAATATGTGTCCCATTCATTGATTTTGAGTATGATCTCCTCAAAACCTTGAGCATAGCCCCTTCTCAATTACGCCCAAATGGTTGGGGTTTTATCAAGGATTTTGAAATTATTTGTGACACGATGGACATAATGCATACCTTAGGTTTGTTTTTCTCATTTTTCGAGTTGAAAGGGGCGGAGAAAGGAGGTTGGGTCTCCCTTAGCGGGATTCTGGGAAAAAAAGCTTCCTATAAGCTTATACCATTAATTATAAGGGTTTTAAAGACAAATTCCTTTGAGTGGAGAGCGGGAAAGACGCCCTCATGCGCTGGATGGGAACTATCACTTCCCATTTTATTGGTCAAATAGTCCTTTGTCGGTCTTCGACTTTGACTATGACAAGTCGAATTCTCTGGAAGTCTGGTCTTTTCCCGTTTTTGGACGCCTTTCGGGTAGTTAAAGTTAAGGATATACTGCTGATGATTGAAGATCCATAACACATTTATGATTTCTAGGGTAATTCTTATATTCGCTAATTTATCACCTTTTAATAACCTTATTAATCCTCAAGTTTTTTATTTCTGCTTGTGCCTTTCCCTTTTAGGAAAAATGATAAACCTCAAGCTTTTCGAACAAAAGAAGTTGATGGCTAAAGCCAGAGCGAGGCATGGGGATCGATCGGATTCTAAAAGTGATCTGACAGGTATTCAAACTCGAACTTTTAAGAGGGAGAAGATGGAAATTATAAAATCAACTCACATTGCATCCGAACCTCGTGCTACCTCTATTCCTCCTTTTGGGGATCCTAAGCCAGACTCTCCAAAGAAAATGAAGACCTTGATGAGTGATGATGTCAGTGAGGCCGACTTGGCTATCACCACCTTGATGTAGGATTCAGGTAGTAGTCACCAAATAACTCATCCTCCGAATTCAAGTTTTGGTCCAACAATTTTAACGGCTTGTAATATCTCTATGATAATATAAATGTGAATAAGGATGTTAAGAAGGTGAAGTTAATAGGTGCTCGGCAGTTAAAACAAAATTTCAGGGCTTATCTGATGAGGTATGTAGTAATGACTCGAGGTTTTTTTGAAATAGGCGGTGCCTATGATTAGAATATGACTCGTCTTACTAAGGAAATAAATCAATTGAAGGATGATTTGAAATCCCAGACACTCCAGGTAGATGTGCTAACCAAGCAACTTATAGAGATGAAGAAACAAACAGAGACATCGGAATCCCAGTTGTTGGGAATGACTAAGTAAAAGGAAACCACGAAAGCCAAGTGCACAGACCTAGAAGCAACCAAGGCCGACTTGGTCTACGAAACAGATGTTAGACGATATGCCTTGAAAGTTGTTCATCCTCATTCTGGTCACTTTGAATATCTACCATAGATCTCTTAATATATTCCAACTTCCTTTTGGATTCTAACACTTTAGCTTATAAGTGTAAAAAGAAATTTCACGTGAAGCTAATTTGTTAAAGGCATTTAAGGCCTCTCTATGAAGATCTTCAAAAGCTTTTTTTAATTAAAGTTAAGATAAGTCATTAATAGTTTCTAGCTTAGAAAGACTTACATGTTTCTTCTTCTTTCTATTTTCAATAAGGAAAATCCGGGCCGATTCTACACTTAAAGTGGATCTTTTCATCACTTGAGTAATCACTTGCGCTCTCCCAAGAAACATATGCTCTTTTAGGCTTGCTCTTGTGATGGCCTTGGTCTTTGTATTTCTTAATCTTAGGAAATTTCAGTCTATAGTGACCCAATTCTCCATAATTATAGCAAGAACTTCTAAGTTTAACTTTCTTATTCTCATCTTCCCTTAAGGTTTTTTCTACCCTTCTAAACTTGGTTAAGTTTTTGTCGGAGTGCTTGACTTTGTTCTTCCTTATGTACCTTTGATATCTTCTGACAAAAAATCTCATGTCCTCATCATCGGAGTTTTTGTCATCCCATATTTCACAATCACTTCGCTCAATATTTAAGGGCTTTAAGGTTGAAGTAGTTAGAGCAATAGACTTCTTCTCTTCAACCTTTCTTTTCCTTTCTCATTCTTTACCATCTTCCCATGCTCTTTTTCATGTTTTTCTAAGAAAACGAGTTTTTGCTCATGTTCGTCCAATTTTCCAAACAAAGTAGTGAGATCAAGTACATTAAGATCATTCGCCTCTTTGATTGTGGTGACCATGGGTTGCCATTCCTTATTAAGAAATCTCAAAACCTTATTAGAAGAAATATCATTGGAAGTAGACTTACCTATAGCTTTCAACTGGTTAATAAGATATGTGAACCTCTTTTGCATTTCGGCAATGGTTTCATCATGCTTCATACGAAAGAGTTTAAACTCTTGATTCAATATGTTGATCCTAGCTTGTTTAGCCTCATTAGTTCCCTCATGGGTAACTTGTAACGTGTCCTACATAGCCTTGGTGGTTTCACAATGATAAACACGATAAAATTCATCAACACTAAGTGTGGATATGAGAATGTTTTGTGCTTTCCATTCGTAAGATCATAATTTCCTATCGTTATCATTCCATTAATTTTACGGTTTTGGTACGATGACACCTTTACCATTGGCCATAATAATTTCATGAGGACCATTGATGATGACGTCCCATATACCCTTATCAACCGAGTTGATATGTATACACATACAAGCTTTCCAATAGCCATAATTTTCATTGGTGAATATTGGTGTTCTATTGTACACCCATTTAGGTTCGGTATACATTATCTAATAAATAAATCTTAAGCACGAAATCAACCGGGTCTTGTGATACCATTTGTTAGACGATATGCCTAGATATAGAGGGGGTGAATAGATTCCGAGTTAAAAATTTGACAAAAAATAGTTTGAAAAATTGATGGCACGGAAACAAGTAACAAATATTCTAGATAAAAAATCGTCTAACCGAACTCGCTATTAAAAATCTCGGATATGCAATGCCAAATATATGATAATGATTCAAAATTCGATCAACAACAACTAATCACAACTATTTGAATGCAAATTAATACAGATAAGTTTATCTCCAATCATAATTCGCACAAAAGTACAAGTAAGAAAATTTGTCGAACACTTAGTCTGAGATCAATAATGTTCAAAATTCTATATGGTTTTGTTGTTCTAGAATCCTATCACAACCAAATGGTTTATGATCTACACAAAAACACAAATTTCATAATGTGTTCAAAATTATGTTCCAAACAATATTGATCAAACGGTCAATGTAATCAACAATTTTTGAACCGAAAATAAAATTGAGATAGATAGATAGATAGATAGATAGATAGATAGATAGATAGATAGATAGATAGATAGATAGATAGATAGATAGATAGATAGATAGATAGATAGATAGATAGATAGATAGATAGATAGATAGATAGATAGATAGATAGATAGATAGATAGATAGATAGATAGATAGATAGATAGATAGATAGATAGATAGATAGATAGATAGATAGATAGATAGATAGATAGATAGATAGATAGATAGATAGATAGATAGATAGATAGATAGATAGATAGATAGATAGATAGATAGATAGATAGATAGATAGATAGATAGATAGATAGATAGATAGATAGATAGATAGATAGATAGATAGATAGATAGATAGATAGATAGATAGATAGATAGATAGATAGATAGATAGATAGATAGATAGATAGATAGATAGATAGATAGATAGATAGATAGATAGATAGATAGATAGATAGATAGATAGATAGATAGATAGATAGATAGATAGATAGATAGATAGATAGATAGATAGATAGATAGATAGATAGATAGATAGATAGATAGATAGATAGATAGATAGATAGATAGATAGATAGATAGATAGATAGATAGATAGATAGATAGATAGATAGATAGATAGATAGATAGATAGATAGATAGATAGATAGATAGATAGATAGATAGATAGATAGATAGATAGATAGATAGATAGATAGATAGATAGATAGATAGATAGATAGATAGATAGATAGATAGATAGATAGATAGATAGATAGATAGATAGATAGATAGATAGATAGATAGATAGATAGATAGATAGATAGATAGATAGATAGATAGATAGATAGATAGATAGATAGATAGATAGATAGATAGATAGATAGATAGATAGATAGATAGATAGATAGATAGATAGATAGATAGATAGATAGATAGATAGATAGATAGATAGATAGATAGATAGATAGATAGATAGATAGATAGATAGATAGATAGATAGATAGATAGATAGATAGATAGATAGATAGATAGATAGATAGATAGATAGATAGATAGATAGATAGATAGATAGATAGATAGATAGATAGATAGATAGATAGATAGATAGATAGATAGATAGATAGATAGATAGATAGATAGATAGATAGATAGATAGATAGATAGATAGAGATAGATAGATAGATAGATAGATAGATAGATAGATAGATAGATAGATAGATAGATAGATAGATAGATAGATAGATAGATAGATAGATAGATAGATAGATAGATAGATAGATAGATAGATAGATAGATAGATAGATAGATAGATAGATAGATAGATAGATAGATAGATAGATAGATAGATAGATAGATAGATAGATAGATAGATAGATAGATAGATAGATAGATAGATAGATAGATAGATAGATAGATAGATAGATAGATATAGATAGATAGATAGATAGATAGATAGATAGATAGATAGATAGATAGATAGATAGATAGATAGATAGATAGATAGATAGAGATAGATAGATAGATAGATAAGATAGATAGATAGATAGATAGATAGATAGATAGATAGATAGATAGATAGATAGATAGATAGATAGATAGATAGATAGATAGATAGATAGATAGATAGATAGATAGATAGATAGATAGATAGATAGATAGATAGATAGATAGATAGATAGATAGATAGATAGATAGATAGATAGATAGATAGATAGATAGATAGATAGATAGATAGATAGATAGATAGATAGATAGATAGATAGATAGATAGATAGATAGATAGATAGATAGATAGATAGATAGATAGATAGATAGATAGATAGATAGATAGATAGATAGATAGATAGATAGATAGATAGATAGATAGATAGATAGATAGATAGATAGTAGATAGATAGATAGATAGATAGATAGATAGATAGATAGATAGATAGATAGATAGATAGATAGATAGATAGATAGATAGATAGATAGATAGATAGATAGATAGATAGATAGATAGATAGATAGATAGATAGATAGATAGATAGATAGATAGATAGATAGATAGATAGATAGATAGATAGATAGATAGATAGATAGATAGATAGATAGATAGATAGATAGATAGATAGATAGATAGATAGATAGATAGATAGATAGATAGATAGATAGATAGATAGATAGATAGATAGATAGATAGATAGATAGATAGATAGATAGATAGATAGATAGATAGATAGATAGATAGATAGATAGATAGATAGATAGATAGATAGATAGATAGATAGATAGATAGATAGATAGATAGATAGATAGATAGATAGATAGATAGATAGATAGATAGATAGATAGATAGATAGATAGATAGATAGAGATAGATAGATAGATAGATAGATAGATAGATAGATAGATAGATAGATAGATAGATAGATAGATAGATAGATAGATAGATAGATAGATAGATAGATAGATAGATAGATAGATAGATAGATAGATAGATAGATAGATAGATAGATAGATAGATAGATAGATAGATAGATAGATAGATAGATAGATAGATAGATAGATAGATAGATAGATAGATAGATAGATAGATAGATAGATAGATAGATAGATAGATAGATAGATAGATAGATAGATAGATAGATAGATAGATAGATAGATAGATAGATAGATAGATAGATAGATAGATAGATAGATAGATAGATAGATAGATAGATAGATAGATAGATAGATAGATAGATAGATAGATAGATAGATAGATAGATAGATAGATAGATAGATAGATAGATAGATAGATAGATAGATAGATAGATAGATAGATAGAGATAGATAGATAGATAGATAGATAGATAGATAGATAGATAGATAGATAGATAGATAGATAGATAGATAGATAGATAGATAGATAGATAGATAGATAGATAGATAGATAGATAGATAGATAGATAGATAGATAGATAGATAGATAGATAGATAGATAGATAGATAGATAGATAGATAGATAGATAGATAGATAGATAGATAGATAGATAGATAGATAGATAGATAGATAGATAGATAGATAGATAGATAGATAGATAGATAGATAGATAGATAGATAGATAGATAGATAGAGAGATAGATAGATAGATAGATAGATAGATAGATAGATAGATAGATAGATAGATAGATAGATAGATAGATAGATAGATAGATAGATAGATAGATAGATAGATAGATAGATAGATAGATAGATAGATAGATAGATAGATAGATAGATAGATAGATAGATAGATAGATAGATAGATAGATAGATAGATAGATAGATAGATAGATAGATAGATAGATAGATAGATAGATAGATAGATAGATAGATAGATAGATAGATAGATAGATAGATAGATAGATAGATAGATAGATAGATAGATAGATAGATAGATAGATAGATAGATAGATAGATAGATAGATAGATAGATAGATAGATAGATAGATAGATAGATAGATAGATAGATAGATAGATAGATAGATAGATAGATAGATAGATAGATAGATAGATAGATAGATAGATAGATAGATAGATAGATAGATAGATAGATAGATAGATAGATAGATAGATAGATAGATAGATAGATAGATAGATAGATAGATAGATAGATAGATAGATAGATAGATAGATAGATAGATAGATAGATAGATAGATAGATAGATAGATAGATAGATAGATAGATAGATAGATAGATAGATAGATAGATAGATAGATAGATAGATAGATAGATAGATAGATAGATAGATAGATAGATAGATAGATAGATAGATAGATAGATAGATAGATAGATAGATAGATAGATAGATAGATAGATAGATAGATAGATAGATAGATAGATAGATAGATAGATAGATAGATAGATAGATAGATAGATAGATAGATAGATAGATAGATAGATAGATAGATAGATAGATAGATAGATAGATAGATAGATAGATAGATAGATAGATAGATAGATAGATAGATAGATAGATAGATAGATAGATAGATAGATAGATAGATAGATAGATAGATAGATAGATAGATAGATAGATAGATAGATAGATAGATAGATAGATAGATAGATAGATAGATAGATAGATAGATAGATAGATAGATAGATAGATAGATAGATAGATAGATAGATAGATAGATAGATAGATAGATAGATAGATAGATAGATAGATAGATAGATAGATAGATAGATAGATAGATAGATAGATAGATAGATAGATAGATAGATAGATAGATAGATAGATAGATAGATAGATAGATAGATAGTGTAACATCCTTCTAAAATACCCCAAATATTTAATTAAAATAACAATATGTCAATCAGAGTAATATGCAATCAAGGGTGTCACACAGTTAATTCACACCAATCACTAATATAACGGTCATGCTCTTTTATTAATTCAAAACATAAGCATTTGCATAAAACGCAGCGGATAGAAATCTCATCAATCATGTAAAACATGTAACATATTACATGTGAAATTATTCAAAAAATAAAAACATCCCGTCCCGATGTTACATCTATCAGAGCACGACCCACTAAGGAGACTACACTAGACTCTAAGCATCAGCTTCTACTCAACTCATTGCTCGTTACCTGAAAAATAGTTGTAAGGGTGAGTTCCTCAATCGATATAATAAGTATTATAAATTATCATGTCATGTTAAGTAAATAACACATTTCATCACCCAAATCAGATTACACATTCAGCAACGACAATATCAACTCAATCGTACTCATACTCAATGCCAACACAACTACATGTATAATATTGGAATACATCCATTCATATTATACGCCATACATACATTATGCAATGAGACTCCACACATGCGGTACCGACTATTCTTGAACATATAGTTCAAGCTCACCGATCAAATCCAGATACGGCTACTAAGCTCACTAGTCCCACTCATTTGAGACCTAGTGACTCACTCACTAATTCCTCACCATGGGAATTAGCTACAGCCCCAAAGGCTATGCTATGCACACTAATCATCTAGCATGCAGACATCAACAACAAATCTACAATAATTCACTCACTAATTCCTCACCATGGGAATTAGCTACAGCCCCAAGGCTATGCTATGCACGCTAATCATCTAGCAAATGCAACATCAACAACAATCCACAATGGACACATGCTCACACTCTAAGCCATACAACAGCCCATTCACAAATACATGCATACTATATACATTCGCAACGTTATGCCTATCATCATACATCATCAACACATTTGTCAAAACATCATATCATCTCAAATAAATGAACACAGTATTAGCACACTCTACTAATACCTATACTGCTCAGAACAGCGGGAAATAATCCCTACCATATCACACACTGATATAGGCAACCACCAATTAGGCACACAACATTTAAACTAACAATTTTTCCACCCTGCAACAGCGTTAACCGGTTAACGCCCTGGGTTAACCGGTTAACGCAGGCAAAACACGCTTACTGCCCAAAACTTAACAGTGTTAACCGGTTAACGCCCTGGGTTAACCGGTTAACGCAGGCAAAACAGCACTAATTCTCAACTCGTAACAGTGTTAACCGGTTAACACCCTGGGTTAACCGGTTAACGCAGACAAAACAGTAGTTCCTGCGCTAACACAAAGCAGAATGCAGAATTCTCCGCATTTTCCGCCGTTAGAGGACTTCCGGACCTCCGATTCCAATTCCGTAAAAAGCTATACGTTAGGGAAATTACAACACACTCAATTACAGGTTCAATTTCAGTTTTTACACAACATATCCATCACAATTTTCAGCATTCGACAATCCCAATTAGGGTCAATTCAACGGTTTATCACTACCCATTACATGCTAACCCATAATACCCATTAAACGATGATAACCCCCTTACCTGAGTTAATCCGGCAATCTCTAAGCTCCAAGCTCTTCTCTTCTCCAATCTTCTTCCTCTTGCTCTGCCTCTTTGCCCTTTCTCCTCTTTCTCAATCGCTTCTCTGTTTCACGTGAAAACCTTTTCTTTACCAATTGGGCTCTTTTTCTTTATTTCACACTTATATATTTTCCAATTTATTTTATTATCCCAATAAAATAATAATTCAATAATTCCAAAATAATAATAATAATAATCCAATTATCTAATTAAATTAATAAATATATTATTAACTTAATTTAAATAATTACCATATTATTATCGGGGTGTTACAACTCTCCCCCACTAAAAGAGTTTTCGTCCTCGAAAACATACCTCAATCGAATAACTCAGAATAAGACTCCTTCATCTGACTTTCCAGTTCCCAAGTCACATTGCCACCTGCTGGTCCTCCCCAAGCTACCTTCACCAAGGCAATCTCTTTACCCCGCAACTGCTTCAATTCTCGATCCTCGATCCTCATAGGCGATGTTTCAACAGTCAGGTTATCTCTCACCTGTACATCATCTACTTGGACTACATGCGACGGATCATGAATGTATCTCCTCAACTGAGACACATGAAAAACCTCATGCAAATTTGCAAGTGATGGCGGTAAAGCGATACGATAGGCTACCTCCCCTATCCTCTCCAAAATCTGATAAGGACCAATAAATCGAGGTGTCAACTTCTTTGACTTCAAAGCTCGACCAACACCAGTTATCGGAGTGACACGAAGAAACACATGATCTCCCTCTTGAAACTCAAGTGACTTCCTCCTCTTGTCGTGATAACTCTTCTGACGACTCTGAGCAATTCTCATCTTCTCCTGAATCATCTTAATCTTTTCCGTAGTCTGTTGAACAATCTCCGGTCCAACCACAGCACGCTCACCGGACTCTTACCAACATAAAGGTGTCCGACATCTCCTACCATACAAAGCTTCAAACGGTGCCATACCAATGCTCGAATGAAAACTATTGTTGTAGGTAAACTCAATCAAAGGTAAATAACAATCCCAAGCACCTCCCTTTTCCAAAACACAAGCTCTCAAAAGATCCTCTAATGACTGAATCGTCCTCTCAGTCTGACCATCAGTCTGCGGATGATATGCAGAACTCAATCTCAGCTTAGTTCCCAAAGCCCTCTGCAAACCTTCCCAAAACTTCGATGTAAATCTAGGATCTCTGTCCGAAACAATACTAGACGGAATACCATGCAACTTACAATCTTCTCAATATACAACTCGGCTAATCTCTCTAACGGATAATCCATTCTGATCGGAATGAAATGAGCCGATTTCGTCAATCTATCTACAATCACCCAAATAGCTTCAAAATTCTTACTTGTCCTCGGTAAACCAGAAACAAAATCCATACTGATACTATCCCACTTCCACTCTGGAATAGTCAACGGTTGCATTAGCCCAGACGGCTTCTGATGCTCAATCTTCGACTTCTGACAAGTCAAACAGGAATAAACAAAACTCGCAATTTCTCTTTTCATTCCCGGCCACCAAAATAACTTTTTCAAATCATGATACATCTTCGTAGCTCCCGGATGAATACTCAGGCCACTACGATGTCCTTCCTCTAGAATACTCTTCTTAAGTTCGGTAACGTCCGGAATACACACCCGATTACCAAATTTCAAAACACCATTCTCATCAACTCTGAATTCACCACCTTGACCTTGATTCACTAAAGTCAACTTATCAACCAAAAGCACATCGGATTTCTGACCCTCTCTAATCTCATCCAGAATACCACTCGTTAACTTCAACATTCCCAATTTAACACTATTGTGAGTACTCTCACACACCAAACTCAAATCTCTAAACTGCTCAATTAAATCCAATTCTTTAACCATTAACATAGACATATGCAATGATTTCCGACTCAATGCATCAGCTACTACGTTTGCTTTACCCGGATGGTAATTCAAACCAAAGTCATAATCCTTCAGAAATTCTAACCATCTCCTCTGTCTCATATTCAGCTCTTTCTGATCAAACAAATACTTCAAACTTTTATGGTCACTGAAAACTTCAAATCTTGACCCGTACAAATAGTGTCTCCATAACTTCAGAACAAATACCACAGCTGCCAACTCTAAATCGTGCGTCGGATAGTTCCTCTCATGAACTCTCAGTTGTCTCGAAGCATAAGCTATAACCTGCTTATTCTGCATCAACACACCACCCAAACCCAACAATGAAGCATCACAGTAAACCTCAAATGATTCCGACGAACTCGGTAATATCAGAATAGGAGCAGTAGTCAACCTTCTCTTTAACTCTTGGAAACCTTCTTCACATTTTAAATCCCAAACAAACGCTTGCCCTTTTCTAGTCAACATCGTCAACGGTAACGCCAACTTAGAAAATCCCTCAATGAACTTCCTATAATAACCAGCCAAGCCAAGAAAACTTCGAATCTCAGCAACAGACTTCGGAGCTTCCCACTTAGACACCGCTTCTATCTTAGAAGGATCAACAGCAACACCACCTCTTGAAATCACATGACCAAGAAAACTAACCTCCTCTAACCAAAATTCACACTTAGACAGTTTAGCAAATAACTTCTTTTCTCGGAGAACTTCTAAAACCACTCTCAAATGCTCAGCATGCTCTTCTTCAGATTTCGAATACACCAAAATGTCATCAATAAACACCACAACAAACTTATCTAGGTACGGATGGAAAATCCTATTCATATACTCCATAAATACTCCAGGCGCATTAGTCACACCAAAAGGCATTACAGAATACTCATAATGTCCATACCTTGTTCTGAAAGCAGTCTTCTGAATATCCTCAGTTTTCACACGTATCTGATGATACCCAGATCTCAAATCTATCTTGCTGAACACACTCGCACCAACCAATTGATCCATCAAATCATCAATCCTCGGCAAAGGATACCGATTCTTGATCGTCACTTTATTCAGTTGCCTGTAGTCCACACACAACCTCATAGTACCTTCCTTCTTCTTAACCAATAACACTGGTGCACCCCACGGTGACACACTCGGACGAATAAATTTCTTATCCAACAGATCTTCCAACTGACTCTTCAATTCAGTTAACTCAACAGCAGACATACGGTACGGAGCCATCGATATCGGTCTAGTACCAGGTACCAAATCAATCGAGAACTCAACTTCACGCTCTGGCGGCAATTCATTCACTTCTTCAGGAAACACATCAGGAAAATCACACACCACGGCTAGATCACAAATCACCAGTTTATCTTTAGCCTCCAAAGTCGCTAACAGCATAAACAACTCTGCCCCATCTGCTACTGCCTCATCCACTTGTCTCGCTGATAGAAACAAATCCTTTCCTTCCTCAACCTCAGGAAATATCACAGTCTTATCAAAACAATTGATAGAAACTCGGTTAAACACCAACCAGTTCATACCCAGGATAACCTCAACCTGTACTAGTGGAAGACACACAAGGTCCATTCCAAAGTCTCTACCAAAAATACTCAAAGGACAACTCAAACAAACTGAAGTAGTAGTCACTGAACCCTTTGCAGGAGTATCAATCACCATACTACCATACATCTCAGATATTTCTAACTTAAGTTTCACAGCACAATCCAAAGATATAAAGGAATGAGTAGCACCGGTGTCAATAATAGCTACAAGAGGAAAGCCAGTAATATAACACGTACCTCGGATCAAACGATCATCTGCAGAAGTCTCAGAACCCGTTAAAGCAAAGACCTTGCCTCCCGACTGGTTCTCTCTCTTCGGCTTAGGACACTGTAGACTGATATGACCCACCTCTCCACAGTTGAAACAAGTTACAGTCTTCAACCGGCACTCTGCAGCCAAATGACCACCTTTGCCACACTTGAAACACTTCATCTCAGCACTGGTACACTCATGGACACGATGTCCAGCCCGACCACATCTATAACACTTAGCAGGGGCACTGGAGTCTCCCCCACTAGGCCTCTTCATCCCACTCTGCTTCTGAAAACCTTTGCCAGCTGCATACGGTTTTCCACGATCATTCTGATTCTTGCCTTTCCTATCAACCCTTTGCTGATAGCTCTCAGCTCTGGCTTTGGAATCCTGTTCAAAAATCCTGCAACAGTCCACCAAGTCAGAAAACACTCTGATCCGTTGATATCCAATAGCCTGCTTGATCTCGGGACGTAACCCGTTCTCAAACTTCACACATTTCGAAAATTCTCCAGCAGCCTCATTATAGGGAGTGTAATACTTCGACAGCTCTGTGAACTTAGCAGCATACTCAGTAACCGACCGATTGCCCTGCTTCAATTCCAAGAACTCTATCTCTTTCTTTCCTCTAACGTCCTCTGGAAAATACTTCCTCAGGAATCTCTCTCTGAACACAGCCCAAGTGATCTCAGCATTTCCAGCAGATTCCAACTCAGTGCGGGTAGCAACTCACCAATCATCAGCTTCCTCTGACAGCATATGCGTACCGAACCTGACCTTCTGGTTATCGGCACACTCAGTTACTCGGAAGATCCTCTCGATCTCCTTCAACCACTTCTGAGCGCCATCTGGATCGTATGCTCCCTTGAACATTGGAGGATTGTTCTTCTGGAACTCACTCAATTGACGAGCAGCTCCCATTCCCACAACATTCGGATTCCCTCCAAGTACTCTAGCTAGCATACCCAGAGCCTCAGCAATCGCAGCATCGTCTCTACCTCTTCCAGCCATCTCTATTCTGAAAACCCAACAAACCAAACAATAAGTACTGATAGGGTTACACAACACCTATCCCGTACAGGGAAACAGAATAATTACGACTCGACTCGACCGACTATGCTCTGATACCACTAATGTAACACCCTTCTAAAATACCCCAAATATTTAATTAAAATAACAATATGTCAATCAGAGTAATATGCAATCAAGGGTGTCACACAGTTAATTCACACCAATCACCAATATAACGGTCATGCTCTTTTATTAATTCAAAACATAAGCATTTGCATAAAACGCAGCGGATAGAAATCTCATCAATCATGTAAAACATGTAACATATTACATGTGAAATTATTCAAAAAATAAAAACATCCCGTCCCGATGTTACATCTATCAGAGCACGACCCACTAAGGAGACTACACTAGACTCCAAGCATCAGCTTCTACTCAACTCATTGCTCGTTACCTGAAAAATAGTTGTAAGGGTGAGTTCCTCAATCGATATAATAAGTATTATAAATTATCATGTCATGTTAAGTAAATAACACATTTCATCACCCAAATCAGATTACACATTCAGCAACGGCAATATCAACTCAATCGTACTCATACTCAATGCCAACACAACCACACGTATAATATTGGAATACATCCATTCATATTATACGCCATACATACATTATGCAATGAGACTCCACACATGCGGTACCGACTATTCTTGAACATATAGTTCAAGCTCACCGATCAAATCCAGATACGGCTACTAAGCTCACTAGTCCCACTCATTTGAGACCTAGTGACTCACTCACTAATTCCTCACCATGGGAATTAGCTACAGCCCCAAAGGCTATGCTATGCACACTAATCATCTAGCATGCAGACATCAACAACAAATCTACAATAATTCACTCACTAATTCCTCACCATGGGAATTAGCTACAGCCCCAAGGCTATGCTATGCACGCTAATCATCTAGCAAATGCAACATCAACAACAATCCACAATGGACACATGCTCACACTCTAAGCCATACAACAGCCCATTCACAAATACATGCATACTATATACATTCGCAACGTTATGCATATCATCATACATCATCAACACATTTGTCAAAACATCATATCATCTCAAATAAATGAACACAGTATTAGCACACTCTACTAATACCTATACTGCTCAGAACAGCGGGAAATAATCCCTACCATATCACACACTGATATAGGCAACCACCAATTAGGCACACAACATTTAAACTAACAATTTTTCCACCCTGCAACAGCGTTAACCGGTTAACGCCCTGGGTTAACCGGTTAACGCAGGCAAAACACGCTTACTGCCCAAAACTTAACAGTGTTAACCGGTTAACGCCCTGGGTTAACCGGTTAACGCAGGCAAAACAGCACTAATTCTCAACTTGTAACAGTGTTAACCGGTTAACACCCTGGGTTAACCGGTTAACGCAGACAAAACAGTAGTTCCTGCGCTAACACAAAGCAGAATGCAGAATTCTCCGCATTTTCCGCCGTTAGAGGACTTCCGGACCTCCGATTCCAATTCCGTAAAAAGCTATACGTTAGGGAAATTACAACACACTCAATTACAGGTTCAATTTCAGTTTTTTACACAACATATCCATCACAATTTTCAGCATTCGACAATCCCAATTAGGGTCAATTCAACGGTTTATCACTACCCATTACATGCTAACCCATAATACCCATTAAACGACGATAACCCCCCTTACCTGAGTTAATCCGGCAATCTCTAAGCTCCAAGCTCTTCTCTTCTCCAATCTTCTTCCTCTTGCTCTGCCTCTTTGCCCTTTCTCCTCTTTCTCAATCGCTTCTCTGTTTCACGTGAAAACCTTTTCTTTACCAATTGGGCTCTTTTTCTTTATTTCACACTTATATATTTTCCAATTTATTTTATTATCCCAATAAAATAATAATTCAATAATTCCAAAATAATAATAATAATAATCCAATTATCTAATTAAATTAATAAATATATTATTAACTTAATTT